>NC_056737.1:1735413003-1735475503 GCF_019279795.1 Protopterus annectens
TGCCCTTCCGAGCTGGGAATTTCTGGTTAAAGGCTTATAGTGCATGCATATCTGATCTGCTTCTTACTGAAGTTGGTGCGCCTTGTTTGCTGTGGCATAGACTGGATTCGGGCCTGCTGGATCTAGCTTTGTTTGTGTAACTTGAGCACTAATCCAGGCATTATCTAAAGTATTCAATTGTATTTATTACTGCTTGGTAGTAACTTGATTAAAGTGTAGCTATCATTCTTAGTCTTTTGGATTAAGCACTTGGGCTTCAGACCAGTTGTTTTACATTAGGAAGGTTTGTGGCCTGCACTGTTGTGGCAGGACAGGTAGCTTTCATCCTTCTAAGTTGGGAACTGCTGATTGAGAGCCTAGTGTCTGTTATTCTTAAAGTGTATTAGTTCTCGTTTAAGCACTTGGGCTTCAGGCCAGTTATTTTACATTAAGAAGGTTCGTGGTCTGCACTCTTGTGGGAGAAGAGGCTGGACTCTGCCCTTCTGAGCTGGGAATTTCTGGTTAAAGGTTTATAGTGCCTGAATATTTGAACTGTATCTTACTGAAATTGGTACACCTTGTTTGCTGTAGCATAGACTAGATCCAGGCCTGCTGAATCTAGCTTTGTTTATATGCTTGTTGTTTGTTTGCTTGTTATTTCCTGAACGCTAATTCCACCTAATACGGCTTCTCAAGCTTCTGTGGATCACTAGTGATATCTGCATTGCTTACTGTACTTATTTCCTTGTTTCACTTGAAAGAAAGTTACTGTTTGTCGTTTTTGCATTTAAGTTACCTGTAACACACTGCACTTAAGTTACCTGGCACTTGCTCACTAAAGCAATTATATAAGTCAGCACTAAAAATTAAAAGCACTACACCCTCACTCCCCACTGGCCCTTGTTTTCAATTATTAAGGAATTCACAATATTATTCTAGCATGTCCAAAGGTCAGTTATCAATCTCCTCTCCGGTCCAGCTGGTGAATCTGGGAATCTTGAGGCAATGTTACAACTGCCTCATGTACACAGACAACCCTCTCCTCCTCCCAACAAATTCCAACACATGTGAGAGATGCAACCATATAGCCAAACTGGAGGCTAAGCTCTCTCAACTCAGTACTGGCATAACCAGTCAGGAGGAGAAGGAAACCACACTCACTACAATTCCAGTCTCACATAGACCTACCACGACAGCAAACCAAACACATAATCACACAAAAACATACTCAGAGGCTCTAAATAAAGATCTGCCTAAGCAGCAGAGACCTCCAAAGCAGACACCCAAGCAACCGCTACCCCAAAACAAAACACGTGCAACACATATCTCACAAAGCCAGTGTGCCGAACAGTCACAGCCCTTAAGACTAAACAAAACACCTGATACACTTGTAATAGGTGACTCTATAGTCAGGCACACTGATGTCCCGCTCACCAGGCTGAACAAGGAGAGGGTCACGGTGAGCAGCCTGTCGGGCGCTAGGATCCGCCACATAACACAAGCACTCAGGTCACTCCAAGGCAAGTACAAATATGACTGAGTCATTGTCCATGCTGGTGTGAATGACCTGAGACGTACCTCCCGGGACTACATGAAAAGAGACATAAAGGAGCTCTCTGAGCATGTAGCCCAGGCCGGTATGACCCTGACCTTGAGTAGCATCTTACTCTCACCAAGAATGATGCCACAATATGAAGACAAGATGATCAATTTCAACAATTGGCTTAAGTACTGGTGTCATTCAAAGGGGATCCAATGCCTGTCAGCTTGGGATGATATGCTCGACAAGCCACGATGCTTCGCTAGGGACGGCTTGCACCTGTCACCCTGGGCTTTGATATTGGCAAAGGCTCTTGCTACCCCCATAGTGCCTTTTTAGGCAAGGCTCAAAAGACAAACCCACCTCCATAGGTATCACAAGGATAAGAAACTAAGAGTAATGCTACTCAACGCCAGAAGTCTAAACCTCAAGATGCACGCACTAAACTCTCCTTAGCATAGAGAACATCGATATCTGTGCAGTAACAGAAACCTGGTTCAGGGCTCCCGAGAGCACCCCAGCACTACCAGGTTATACCTCATACCATGCTTTTCGCCCCAAAACTTGGACCGAACCACAAAAGGAGGGGGAGTATCGATATTCATCAAAGATACCCACACCTTCAGGTTGGTGGCAAAGCACGAAGCATCAGAGACTATCCATGTGCAACTAACAGTGGGTAAAACTGCCTTCCAGTTTATAGCCTGCTACAGACCACCCTCCCAAACCCAGGAACCCCACGCGGCCTTCCTGAGAACACTGGAAAATATGAAGGTCTCTACAAACACCATTATATTGGGCGACTTCAACTACCCAAACATAGACTGGGAGCATTACTCTAGCTCCAACACCCTAGCCCAAAGGTTCCTAGAATTTATAAACTCAAATGCTATGGAACAACTTGTTAGCACTCCCACAAGAGGAGAAAACATACTGGACCTGATCATCACAAACATGGGGACTCTATGCTCCAGACCAGAAGTGTATCCCTCACTGGTAAGATCAGACCATAAACTAATCTCACTGGATATTCACAGCCCGACCCCACCCCCTGCCCAGAAAGCCACAGTGAAAAACTTCTCTAAAGCAAATTTCTCACTCCTCAAAACCGAGGTGGAATCCTTCAAAGCCCCCGGGCCTGTGGAAAATACGGCCCAGAACGCAGAATCCTTTATAAACGCATTCTATGAACACCTTCAGAAATGCATGGATCATGGGATCCCAAATAAAACCAAGACCCAATCCTCCAAAGGCAGACGTCCTGTCTGGTGGACCCCAGCCATAAACAAACTATACAATAGAAGGAGGAAGCTACTAAATGATAAAGCAAAATCCCAAAAAGGGAAGGCACCACTGATCAGTATTAGCAAAAAACTACGGGCACTCATAAAATTGTCTAAGGCCAGCTTCGAGAGAAAAATTGCACAGGACACTAAAGATAATCACAAGGCTTTCTTTAGTTATGTTAGGGACCTGGGTGGTAATTCCCAGATATGCTCAGAATTAGTCCAAAATGACAAAAAATACACTGAACCCACAGACATTGCCAACATCCTAGCTGACAGGTTCAGCGCAAACTCCACACCAAAAGGGCAAATATCTATCCCATCAGAGTGCTGCCCCCCTGACATCTCAGATGCTCAGGTAAGAGCCGCCCTTCTCCAAAGCACAAAAAACAGCATCAATGGGACCAGACGGTGTCCCGGGCTGCGTCCTACATGAACTCCAAGAAGAGCTAAACCCAAACATAAAACTACTGTTCAATCTCAGCCTTACTACAGGATATGTGCCCAAAGAGTGGCGTACAGCAACAGTGGTCCCTCTCCACAAAGGTGATGCCTCAACGGATCCTGGAAACTATCGCCCCATAAGCCTGACTAGCTTGGTCTGCAAAGCTATGGAAAGGATCATCATGGACCTCATAAATAAAGATATT
This sequence comes from Protopterus annectens, assembly GCF_019279795.1. NCBI lineage: Eukaryota > Metazoa > Chordata > Ceratodontiformes > Protopteridae > Protopterus > Protopterus annectens. The sequence goes on from NC_056737.1 coordinate 1,735,416,459, forward strand.
GGGGACCTACAGACACTGGATCCTACCCAGTTCGGCTTTGTTAAGGGCAGATCCTGCCTCTTAAACCTTGTTGATTTCTTTGAAACAGTCACCAAGGCCATTGACGAGGGGAAGGTGGTCCACACAGCCTACCTGGACCTCGCAAAAGCCTTCGATACAATACCCCACTCGGGCATTATAGATAAGCTCACCAGCTTAAATATAAACCCCTATGTCACTAGATGGATTGCAAACTGGCTCAAGGACAGAACCCACATGGTTAGAATTGCTGGAGCCATGTCAGACTCCAAACCAGTTACAAGTGGTGTCCCACAAGGCTCAGTCCTGGGACCTCTCTTGTTCGGTATATATTTCTCGGAGGTACAGGCCAACACGGAAGGACTGTGGCTGACCAAGTTCGCAGATGACTGCAATCTGGGCGCCATAATAGACTCTCCAGCCGACACAAGCATCCTCCAAAAGGGCCTCATAGAAACAGACAACTGGTGCCAGAGCCATGGCCTCAAGCTAAATGCCAAAAAGTGTATAGTCATCCCCTTTGGCAAAAACAAAGTGCCCACAAATTACCACATAGGTGGTAATCCATTAAGTACAGAAGAAGTAATTAGGGACCTGGGGACCCAAGTTGATAGCAATCTCTCATTTGACAACCACGTAGCCAAAGTGGTTAGAAAATCATTTTATATAGCCCACCTAATCATGAAGGGATTCACATCTAGATCAGGGGAGGTCATCGTGCCTCTTTACTCATCCCTCATCAGGCCCATAATGGAGTACAATGCCCCTTTTGGGATGTACCTTACCAGACACCTGCAGCAACTGGAAAGACCCCAAAAGTACCTCACCAAGAGGATCACAGGGCTCAAACAGATGCCATATGCTGCCCGGTTAAAGAAACTCCAGCTCTACTCAGTTGAATACCGCCTGTTCAGAGGCGATCTGTGCCTGACGTATAAAGCCATGTCCAACCCGGAATTAATGGACATGCTGCACCTCAGAAAATCCAAATCCCATCGAGCTACGCGCTCGAGAGACTTGAACCTCAGCACTGAAATAAATAGGACATGCTGGAGGGACAGATTCATAACCCAGAGGCTCCCTTCACTTTGGAATAAAATCCCAGTCCAGGTTAGGCAGAGTCCCTCATTGACTCTCTTCAAGAGGAATCTTGATGAGTGGATGGGAGATCGTAGGTTTACCCCGGGTATCACTTCTGTGTCACTGTTAGACAGAGGCACAGCAAACTAACCCCGAAAAAGGGCATAGCAAAATAAATTTAAAATGGGTGGTGAAAGCCAAACACATTCTGGCTAGGCTTATAAATGCCCTAGGGCAGATAGCCTAGTATGAACCTATGAACCTATAAAACAAGTCGATTTAATATTGTTCTACTTCCAGGTAAACACTTTCTAATTACTGCTATTACTGATGGTCACAACAGTATGTACAGGTGTTTTGGCACTGCTGAAGGGTTTGGTGTACTAAACATTTCAAGCATTTTGGTAAACCTAAAATAACCCATTATTTATTTACAGGAGTGTCCTTTGTGTAGCCAGTAATGTTCAACAAGGAACATTTAAAATTATTTCACACACTTCAAGGACAGCAGTTACTGGAAGCAATTTTTTTTAATCTATCTGGGGTAAGAAAACATTAATGCAAGAAACAGCATAAAGGTTTACAGTATCATTTAATATGCGAGGACCCTTCTTGATGAATCCTTGGTTGGAGATTATTTCATTAATCATAATTTGGCATTTTTCAGTAGATGTCCACATCCAAGGTAATCTATATGCCCTGGGAATGAACGCTATGATGCAATACAACAGTACATAAGTAGATTTATACTCCGATTCAATCACCCTTGTCAAAACATCACTAAAAGGGATCTATTCCTGAAGAAAAAACTCAACTATTCTAGGCAAAAGCAATGAATCAACAATGCAGAAAGTCGACTTCAATAAAAAGTGTTTTTGCAAAGGAACAAGCCCTCCGCATCCCCCCACATCCTTAGATCTATAAACATATCAATTTTTGAGATAAAGCTACCTTGGAAGAAAGGAGAAACTCCCTTGTCTTCACAATTACTTACTCACTAAAAGCAATATAGATTTTTGACAAAAAGCAGGAGTTGACTGAAGCAGTTTAGCTATTCATGTTTGGTCACAGCAGGGTGCAATGCTTAAAAGGTATTCCACTAGCAATCATCCTACCATAAATCAAGGATTAATGCAGATTTTTTTTCACCGCATCATTAAACAAGAGATATAGGAATATATAGTTGCCAAGTTCAGAGGCTGATGGAAAAACAACTCATCAACATGATGACAGTGGGAGAGTATTCCACGGTAATCAAGGCGGTAACTCATTTATCAACTGATAAAAATGCATTTCCAAAATTAAAGACTTTTCTAGAGGAGTCCTTGTTTGGGCTGTGTCCCGGACATTACCAGGAGAGTGGAAGGAGCCAAATGATCATTCCAAGGCCAGAGCACAGATGGCTGAACCCTGAAAAAATATCTTCAGTAAGTAGAGTGAAGACTACTGAAGGTATATACCAGGAAGCAAGTATTTAAAGCAAAAATGTCTAACAAAAGTATTCTTTGACCATCTGGCCAATTGCTCAACTCAAGCCTACATATTTCTCTTGAGAGGGAGAACAGACTTCGGCATGGCTGTCATACAAGTAGCCAATCAGGAGGTTTTTGCTTTTACACCTTTCCATCGTAAATGCATGTGTGAATGAGAGCTCAAAGAGTGGGTGTAAAAATAGGTATGGTGTGGGAATATTGGCTCCCTACTGAAATGCCGAGTGCTGACAAACTGGAAAAAAGACTGAAAACACAGGAGGACAGTGAACCTCGAAAATTCGCTCTTCTCTTTTAAACTTCTTTTTGTAGGGGGTGCAAGCCCCCCCAGCACCACCCCCAAACTTATATATACCAAGTCTGAGCTCATCATATCTCAGAGAAAAGGGAATATTCTGCGAAATGGCATCCTGGACTTAGTATGTGCAAGTCTGATCTTTTGAACATTCAGTCTCTGTGTTTTTGGAACGTACTGGAGTGGGGTCCCAGCACTTCAAATGGTTACCTGGGATATCACTTAATCATGTGAATGATGAAGCCCCTTAACAGCCTCTACCCCTTTGAAAGGAGATATCTTTTCTCAAGTCCCCAGTCTTTACTAGAGTTTTAATGATGGGAAATGCTATTTGTCCTGAAAAGCACAGAATGGTCTAAAGCTTACAAATCCAAACAGAAGACGCAATTTATCATGAAAAACAACATTTTTCAAGGAAAACACTTCAGTGTCACAGAGCTAGTAGACCGAAACTGCAAAAAAGACAAGCATGGCTATCATGAAGTCCATGTTCGAGGCGGGGGGGGGCTACTCAAGAGACCATCCTCACAGTACAGCTGATGGAATGAGGTGGGAGTCTACACTAGAAGCCAGGTACCAAGGTAGAACAGGACGCCACTCACTAAGTGGACCTCCTTATCAAGAAGAGGAATGGTTTTCTACGCAGCAGTGGTTCTTAGAGTCTGAAATCAAACATTGCTTGGCCTCATGGAGTGAAGAGAATGAGTTTCAGCTTTTTCCCCCATGAACTTTGAAAACAATGAGAAGAGACATGGAATTAATGGGAATTTTGAGAAGGTAACCTTCTGTGCAAAGAGATGGAATGCATCCACTGCTGCCTTTCCTTCTTGACCTGCTGCATGGAGAAGAAGAGAAAAGGACAATATTTTTCCTGCTGGCAAAGATGCAGATCTCCAGAGGACTCCACGCCCAGGATAAAATGATGAGCCATAGTCTCTGAAACCACAACTCCAACAGAGAGCTGGAGGTCCAGCTCAAGAGTATCCAGCAGCCATTCACCTCCCCAGGGATGTGAACTAGAGGGAAGAATGCCTCTGACTATTGCCCAAATACCCACTAAACACGTGTTCTAAACTCACGGTTATGACATTGTTCCTGCTTATCATTGATGAAATGCCTGTTTACACTGATGAGAGACTTCAGAAAAAGACGTTATGTACTTACCATAACGTTCCATGTGAGTTGGTCATCTCGCCTTCACTCATACAGATGGGTTCAGAGCTGATCCTCAGCTCCGAGTTGGTCAACTACAGAACTCGAGGTCTTTTATGGACAAGGCTTGTAGTTCTGAGACTCTTCGAGCAGATGTTATACAGCTCAGCAAGCTCCTGACTGGTGCCCTGCAGAGTTCTACAGCAGTAGAGAGACAAAAGAGAGACTTTGGAGTGATTAAGTATAATTTTTCTGCATTTTCTTGCTGCCTTTAGCTAATTCCGCCTAAAACGTCAATTTATTTATTTATTTTTTTAGAGTATCTGTGATTTAAAAAGCTTGTTTTAGCTACACATTGTACTTATTTTACTGCCTGCACTTTAACAAAGTCATTTATTTGTTTAAATTACCTGTTTAACTGTTGTAGGCTACACACTCAAATGTGATAGCCATTTCTGTGCATTTAAAGTGTTTTTTTGATTGTATCTACTTTATTTTCTGGAAAAAAAACCCCAAAAAAACAAAACAAAAATAAAAATACTTGTTTTTCCCGCCTTTCTAAGCTAGTATAGTCAAGTTTTCAGGTTAGTGCTGAATTCGGGGCTGTATTACAAGTTTCTGTGTTTGCCCATACCTTACTTAGATAGAAGGAAGTTTCTCTGTTCATCTGTGGGAGAGGGGAGCTTTGAGCAGCCTATCTGTCCCTCGAGGAGTGGTTACAGCCCAGAAATTAGCAGTTTATTGGCCATTTTAGGCTAATTTTTATCTCTTTCGTTTCCCTGCTATAAAATTAGAAGTTATGTACTTACCATAACGTTCCATCTGAGTAGGTGGATTCATTTGTCTGCAACCTGTGGGTATGGATCCGATATCGGATCCGAACCGGCATGGTTTATCCAGCTATGGATCCGAGCTCCTAGCTCCTCCCCTCACCCATAATGCCCTGCTCTCCCTACATGACCTCAGATCTTGTTTGCCCTGCACCAACTACCCTAACTAAAGGGTAACACACCCTATGCAGGAAACTGACAAGGCCAAGGGGATAGGAGGGCGGGATTGTTGCAGACAAATGAATCCACCTACTTAGATGGAACGTTATGGTAAGTACATAACTTCTAAATCTGAAGTAGGAGAATTCACTTGTCAGCAACCTGTGGGACAGAGTCCCCAGCTACCTGAATCTTGGGTGGCCATCATGGAAGGATATTCCGGAGCACCGCGGAGCCAAAGGATGCTCTACCTCTAGAAGTGACGTCCAGCTTGTAATGAGTAATGAAGGTATGAGATGAAGCCCAAGTGGCTGCTGAACAAATGTCATCCAGAGGAACCCTAGACTTAAAGGCCGCTGAAGTAGAGACAGACCGGGTCGAATGAGCATGGACTCCCTCCGGTGCGGGCCTCCCAGAGGCTTGGTATGCCAACAGAATACACTGAGAAATCCAGCGTGACAAAGAATCTTTGGAATTTGGTTTACCCAGATTGCATTTGGCAAAAGAAATGAACAACTGGTCTGATTGCCTATGACCAGCTGTCCTATGAAGGTAAAAACAAAGCTGCCTGTGAACATCCAAGGAATGCAGCTTGTATTCGCCTTTGCTTTGATACTTAGGGAAGAAAACAGGGAGGTTGATGGACTGATTAATGTTAGCTTCTGAAGCTACTTTAGGAAGAAAGGAGGAATTGATCCTGAGGTACACCCGGTCCGGGTGAAAAATCAAGTAAGGCGGTTTCATTGACAGGGCCTGAAGTTCTGAAACTCTCTTAGCCGAAGTAATGGCTACCAAAAAAGCAGTCTTAAAGGACAAGAATTTAAGATCGACTGTGGCCGCAGGTTCGAAGGGAGGAGCGGTCAAGGCCTGAAGTACCAAGGAAAGATCCCACGGGGGAACAGTTTCTTTGACACGGGGCCTGAGCAAAAAAGTACCTTTTAGGAAGGTTTTGCATAACTTAGCCGACATAAGAGGCCCTGAATCGTGTCCAACATGGTAATGAGATATGGCCGCCAGCTGAACTTTGACCGTGGAACTACTGGCGCCATCATTAAAGAGAGTAGTAAGAAAATCTAGAACCAAAGGAAGGGGAGCTGTGAAGGGGTCTAGGTCTTGCCGCTCCGCCCAAATGGAGAAACGCTTCCATTTACTGCGGTAAATTTTTCTGGTAGAGGGCTTGTGGGCCGCTACCAGAATGGCCTTAACTGGGGACGAGATAATGGGAGTCCTGATTAGGAGTGGAACTGGAGCAGCCAAGCAGTCAACTTGAGGTTGTCCAGGTTCGGTATTGGCAGGTTCGAAGGGTGTGATATCAGATCTGGAATGGGATCTAGAATCCAAGGTGGATTCACTGAATGAGACCTTAGGTAAGGGAACCAGATCTGTCGAGGTCAGAACGGGGCAATGAGGATCATTCTGCACCCCAACCGAGAGGCTTTCTGAAGTACTTGTAGCATCAGAGGAAGAGGGGGTATGCATAAAGAAGACCGGGAGGCCAAGCATGCACCAGAGCTTCTCTCGGAGAATCCCCTGTCTGGGGGGATTAGAGCGAAAAAACTGTTGCACTTGGCGTTTAAAGGAGAGGCAAAGAGATCGCAACAGGGAGTCCCCCACTGTGCGAAGATACGTTTCGCTAATTGAGAATTGAGAGACCACTCGTACGGGGAGAGAATGGTGCGACTGAGCTTGTCCGCTAGGATGTTGGTCCGACCCGGAATATGCGTTGCAATGAGAAAGCGGTTGGTGGAGATCGCCCATTCCCACACTCTCATGGCTTCTCGACATAAGGGGTAAGACCTGGTTCCCCCCTGTTTGTTGATGTACCAGACCACCGATATGTTGTCTGATTGAATCGCAATTGTTCCCAGGAGAAGGAGGGCCTGAAGTGCTTGCAATGCCAAGAGCACCACCCTCATCTCCAGAACATTGATATGCAGGGAGGTCTCTGAATCGCTCCACGTGCCTTGGACCGTCCGGCCCGCAAAATGCCCCCCCACCCGAGGCGGGAAGCGTCCGTGGTCACCGTGGCGAGAGGGGGAGATGCACAAAAGGGGCGGCCCCTGAGGAGGTCCGGAGAATGGAGCCACCACAAGAGAGATCGCCTGCAAGCCTTGCTGATTGCAATGGGATGATGCAGGGGGAGGGAGAGAAAAGACCATTGCACCTGAAGTGTCCACTGAAGCACTCATGTTTAAGCGAGCGTGCGGAAGAAGAGTAATCACTGCCGCCATAGACCCTAGTGCCCTCAGGACCAATTCCGCAGACGTTGAGCTGGAGTGAAGGATGGCCCGCACCTGGAGTCGTAGATTCCGAACCCTGTCGTTCGTGAGGAAGGCTCTTAATTTTGTCGTGTCTAACCTGGCTCCTATAAAGTCTATTGCTTGAGTAGGAACCAGGTTGGACTTCTCCATGTTTACCGTGATGCCTAGCTTGGGAGCTAGATGAAGGAAGGAATCTCTTGCCAAAGAGAGTAGATGCCTTGTTGGGGTGGAGAGAAGCCAGTCGTCCAGGTACGGAAAGACCTGCACCCCCTGAAGCCTCAGGTGGGCCGCAACCACTGCTAGCACTTTGGTGAACACCCTGGGGGCTGTGGTGAGACCAAAGGGAAGGACCCTGAACTGGTAGTGACTGGCTCCTAGCCGGAAGCGAAGAAACCTCCTGGATCGCCTGTCCATGCGAATGTGGTAGTACACATCCTTGAGGTGTATAGAGCACATCCAGTGATTCTCCCCTAGAAGGGGGAGGATGGACTGCAAAGTGACCATCCGGAATTTCTCTTTGGGGACTGACAGGTTCAACAGGGACAGGTCTAGAATGGGTCTGAGGTCCCCCGTCTATTTTGGCACTAAAAAGAACCTGGAGTAGAACCCTGATCCGATCTGGTCTTGGGGGACGGGCTGGATGGCTCTTTCTCAGCAGATGGCCAATTTCTGCTGAAGCGGCCTCCCTTTGATCGGGTGGAACATCGGGGAGGTTCTTTACCTTTGGGACATGAAGGAAGGGGATCTTGTATCCTCTGGATATAATCCGGAGTACCCAGCGGTCCGTTGTTATGGACTCCCAAGCAGCTAGGTGCTCCGAGAAGCATCCCCCGACTGCCTCCAGAGTGGAGCAGTCGGGCAGCCCCTCAGGGCTGCTGCGAGGGTCGTTCAGAGAAAAGTTCGCTGGACCCAAAGCTCCTTGGAGCCCCTCTGCCCCTGGGGCGGCGTCCTCCCTGTCCTCCTCTGCCACGGAAGGACTGGTCGTCCGGAGTGGGTTGGGAATGCTGCGACTTCCGGAACCACATCTTCTTCTGGCCCTTTTGGTTCCTAGAGTAGGGCCTCTGGGGCACACAGAAGCGGACTCAGACGGCAGACAGTGTCTTCTCGTCCTTCTCGCTCTGAACTAAGGTATCGCGAACCGTCTTGCCAAAAAGGGCAGAACCGTCAAAGGGGGCGTTCACGAATGACGCCTTGAAGGGCTCCGTGAAATCGCAGTGGCAGAGCCAGGCCTGCCGTCTTGTGACTAGGCCCGCTCCAGCAGCTCTATCGGCTCCCTCGGTAGCGTGGGAAAGTAACCGCATAGAGGTGTTAGTCATGGAACGGAGAGTGGCCATACGGGTGGAGTGCAGAAGTTTGTCCTCCTCCGACATGGACTCAGGGGGGGATGCAGCGTATTCTTTGATAAGATCGCGCTGCATCCTAATGACATGTGCCAAATAGTTGAGCGCCCTCACTGAGAAGGTCGCTGAACTATACATTCGCTTCCCCAAACGGTCCATCATCCGAGACTCCTTGCTCGGAGGATGGACTGAGGGACTCTCCTGGGCGAGTTCCCTCTTGGTGGCTGCCGCCAACATGGCATCTACCGGGGGTCCCTTGCTCCAGTGGGCATGGTCGGCAGGGGAGCTAAGGATCCTGTCGGTCCGCTTGGGGATTGGCTCCACGGTGTCCGGATCCTTCCACGCCCTGGTGGTAATAAGGTCCACCAGGGGGTCGGCAGGAGGGGACAACCAAGAGGTAGACGGGCCCGCTTCAAATGCCTCCAAGAACACGGACTCGTCCGAGGAAGACTTTGGGGCAGACCACCCACCTCTGATTCTTAACATTTCCATGATGTCTCCAAAGGAGATATCCTCAGGGGGTGATCTTGGGGAGCCTTCCCCTTCCTCCAAGTCAGTGTCTTCGGTTAAAGACTCGGGGGAGTCTATGTGCCTCCTCTTACACTTACGCTTGCGAGGTGCTTCCTCGGGGGGGGGGGGCTGTCCGAGGAGCCCTCACCAGCAATGTCCAGATCCAAAGGAACTGCTTGGGGCAGTGAAGCGGGCTGTCCCAGTGGCCGGGTGATGGAAGCCTGGCCCAGAGCAGATGGAGTGCGGGACGGAGCCGAAGCAAGGGCCGGGGGTCTGGATGCCCTCAACAGAGCCCTCTCCACTACATCAAACGCCGAGGGGGAGCCAGCCTCGACAATAGGATCCGAAAGTCGGCTCCCCCTCAGATCCGATGAGCGGATCGGAACCGGCGCCGAGCCCCTCGGATCAGAGGGACCAGTGTGCTCCGACAAGGAAGGCGCCGAAGGCACACTGACTCCCTCGGATCCGAAGCTCGGGCCAAGGCTCTGAGAGGTCAGATCCGGCAGACTCGAGGGCAGGGTCGGATCCGAAGTACCCAGTACTGTTGGTGCCGACCCACCCCCGGCTCCGAGGCTGCCCGTCTCCGAGCGCTCCGAACCCGGGTAGCGGGTCGGAGAAGGCGCAATGGGCTTAAAAAAATGGGGTCGAGCTCCCCCCCAGAGGGGGGGGGAGGCAGGAGCACTCCCATGTGCATCTGGGCCTGGATGAATCTTATCATCTGGTCCAGATCGGCGTCGGAGAGACTATAGGTCGACCTCGACGAGGCTACCGAGATAGGCCTTGAGTGCTGCCTTGATAGCCTCGAAGGAGGTCGGGTCTCCTCCTCCTCAGGCCCCGGTGAAAAGCACGGGGACCGGAGCCGAGGAGGGGGAGAGCCAGCAGCTATAGAGGCCGGAGGAGAGGCCCGCTTAGCCGGCGGGGCCGAAACGGAGGTCTCGGCCCGCCGCTTGTGGTGCTTCTCTCTCCGGTCCTTTTTTCTGGCCTCCCTCTCCTCCGACCCTAAGGCGGGAGTTTGAATGCCGGGTGGAGGAGGGGGAGCAGACATGGTGGAAACTGCAGAAGCAGTAACCGCCGAGGGGGCGGGGGCCGAAGCCGAGTCCGGGGGCAAAAGTCCCGCCAGGACCAGCTTCGACCTCCGCTCCTTCAATGCCCTGGGGTTGAACCCTGCACAGATTGAACATCCAGAGGTGAGGTGTTCAACCCCAAGGCATCGAACGCACCGAGTGTGGCCATTAGCAGGGGATAGCTTGTGGCCACACTCGGAGCATTTTGAGAAGATTGCCTTTGGGGCCTCAGACATACTTTAATTTTCTTTAAAAAAAAAAAAAAAAAAAAAAGTAACTAACAGACACACAGAAGGCCCCAAAGAAAAACACACACTCACACTAGCTACCCGCCAGAGAGGGGAGGGTACACAAAAATAAATGAACTTATCCCAAAAATAATACATATAGAAAGGGAACCTGTCACTTTCACACAGTTAAGGTATTTTAAACAAGAAAAATCCCTTTTAAAATACAGAAAAACCACTTAGCTTATGGAGCTCAAAATCTAGGTTGTCACCATGAACGCGGCAAACTAGATCTGAGGTCATGTAGGGAGAGAGCAGGGCATTATGGGTGAGGGGAGGAGCTAGGAGCTCGGATCCATAGCTGGATAAACCATGCCGGTTCGGATCAGATATCGGATCCATACCCACAGGTTGCTGACAAATGAATTCTCCTACTTCAGATCTTTTATTTTTCCTTGTTATGCTCATGGATACAATCTCATCCCATACATACATTCAGCCTCATAAAGAAAACTAAAACGTGAATAAAGTGAGCAACAAATATAAAACCACCTTACAGAGGAAAAAAATAGTTGTCTGGGAGACTCTGTCCTTGTTGAAGACTAAGAACTTAAACTGGAGCGCAACAATCTGCTGGACTCAGATGATGGCCATCAATAAGAATATTTTCAAGACACAAATGTCCTCTCTGCTTACCAGTTCAAAAGGTGGACACTGCAGCACGCCAATCATAAAGGTCAGCTAATAAGGTGGAAAAAGGTTCTTCACTACTAGCCAGAGATGAGAAATCCTTTACAAAATTTGCCTCATAAATCTATTACACCAGAGCATGAATATTACGACAGATGTAAAACACATAATCCGATGATGGAATAACTGTAGCCTAAAATACAACAATGTTTGAGACGGGCAGACTAGGTAGATAAAGGAGTACAAAGATCACTCTAGGCCTGCACAAAGTTTTTGCACTTTGCTATAAAGGTAGCCAGAGTATAGGGCCTTCTAGTAAACTCAGAGTATTTTCAACTCTCCAAATAAGTTTATCAATGAAAAGGAAATATGGCAACGACTTAGAGTGGGTAGTGATTCCGCCACAGTACCAAAGCTCCCACTACTTTGGCTGGAATAATCTCTATAGGGATCAAAATATGAAGGGTTTGGAACCAGGTACTTCAAAGCCACTAAAAAGTGACAATAAGCTATTTTTTTTCCTCCTTGGGACTCGGACAGAAGACAGATCACAGGACCGACCAAGGAAAATGGAGGGATGCATAGAGTACTCTTCCTCAACAAAACAAATTATTCAAACAGAACACATCCACAGCTCTGATGGAAAAGAACTCAGACAAGACAGTAGTCTGGATTAAAAAAAAAGTCATCTTAAGCACTGCCAGACTACAATAACACCCTCAGTATTCTCTCTATGAACTTAAGTCCAAGCCAAAGCTTGAAATGCACCTTGAAGTATCCACCAAGAAATTATATGTCCACAGGATAAGAACCACTACCAAAAATATGTTCAGGTTGGTGGCCTACTCCCACACAAGAATCACTTCCTAACAAATGGTGGAGATGAGGGAGAGAAGACCACCCTATATACATACATACACTCATATGTAATTCAGGTACCATACTACAGCTTAACTATAGCAGCTCATAGTTGGAAGCCTAGTCTTTACAAGTACCTCAAGAAATATCTGTCCCAGTTTAAGAAGGTGGATTTGAAGAGTTCTTTAGAAGAATGCAATGAATGTGGAAAAGGGCAGAATCGCAGTAGGCTCATCACCTCTCAAGAGATGAATCAAAGCCAGACTGTGCCAAACAGGGGAAAAGGGGATATCTATGGTCAAGTTCATGGATGAGACCCAGCATTCTAAGCAACTGCAGCAGTTATCCGAAACAAGGAAGTCAACCAAAAAGCAATGATATCTCTGAAGCCACTAACAGCAGACCATCCACTGCATGTGAACAGTGAACACTGTTACTACCATTAGCCTCAAAAGTCTGCACTAGATCGGACTCTTTAGTATAATCAATTAAGTCATATCTCAGAATTTCAGGCAGCAAAGCTGGTGCACGACAGTATGATTCATCAATTAGGACTAATGCTGACACATGGGTACTAATAAAGGCATGAAGGGTCTCTTTTTTGATGTTGGCAAGTTGTTGAAGCTCTGACACTTGAAAACACCTGCTGACAATGAGCTTTGGTCCCACAGACACAAAAAATGTTCCCGTAGTAATTTTGGGTTGTGGTCTGCCAATCTGGAAAAATCTAGTAATATGACCAGTATTGAATGGTTATGAAGGACTGTGGGGCATGTGTACCCCTAAACCCTGTCCCGGAAGCACCATTAATGGCCCATGAGATTTACGTGCAACCTGAACAGAAGACTTTGTGATTTTAGGAAAAGCAGCAAACAAGGATACAACCAAGTGTTGCATCAACTGCAGAGCACTCCACTAAAGGAGATTCCTTAATTATCTTTTACACATGGTCTATCACTACACTGGATGAGCAAGTTTCACAGAAACTTTTAGCTCTGAGAAAAAACCCCACCAAACTGACACACATCATAAGACCATTTCTACATGATGCCACTGATGGAAGTAGTCAGGCATACTGCTTTTGCCGTTTCCTAAATATGACAGGGTTATGACTGCCCACACTCTGCCAAGACCTTAGAAAAGATGCCAAATGCATCTTTTAGGAATAAAGTGCATTTGTTTTTCTTTTACTCACTGCACGACCTTGCCCAAAGGTTCCTCTTCCTGCACCCAATCAGCCTATTTATTCCATGTTGCTAGAGCCAGGCATTCCCCAGGCTAGGTTAACAACCCATTAAAGCCCATTCATTCTGGTCTTGAAAGCCCTACTGGACCATCCACCCCTCCCCCACCCAGAGGTCAAAGTTGGGTGGAAGGAAGTATGGAAATAGGCCAAATTGTTAGTTTGCTGAGAGGTATATCCTTCACCTAGTGAAGCACTCCTCCAGCCCACACAACAGCTCTCCAAGCTCCACTGGATTCTGCACCACTGGAAGTTTGCTGCCACATGCTGAATCCCTTGCATCATGCATGTGCACTATGGCAGCATACCACAGACTTGTACTCCACACTTTGTAACACTTACTGCTTCCACCAGATGTTACCCCAGTGGAGAGCCAGAGCTACTTCCGTCTTCCACAGGAAGGGCAAGCTGGTGGCAGCTGCTCAGTCCCATCCTGCCTGCCAGCTCTACCAGATGCTTGAAACGCTAACTGAACTTGCGCCAGCAGGGTCATAGTCAGGGCTTTATCCCTGTGTGCCACTGGAGCTGGCTCAGCAATAAGGCCCTTTTTGGTGAACCTATGCACGATAATCCCTTGGAACTTTAAAGAAAAGAAAAATTGTCAAGCGGGAGGCATATATTCCCACTTAGTGCATCCCCCACTACTCCAGTGCTCTAAGAAAAATGATAAGTGCCAATAAAACTGCTAAGCACAAGATGACCCTTCCCCAGTCATTATCATCATCAACCCACTTTTCTCATTTTCAAAATGGGGTTGGAGTGTTTCTCTCTCAGTTCAGTGCCACTCTCCTACTGACAATCATGCTTGACCGTCTCAGGTATCTTCTCGCACAATGCGTCCATCTCTTTCCTGGATGTCCTTGTTCCCTCTTGCCTTTTTCATGTTTCTTCCAAATCGTATTCACTAAACTGTCCTCTGCTTTTCTGCACACACGCGTGAAGCACCACAATCTGTTCTCTGACTTTTTTTGCAACTGGAGTTGCTTTGGCTTCTGATCTGATGTCCTCATTTCTTCATCTGCTTCACAGTATGCATCCTACAAACCATCTTGAGTACTTCATCTCCATCACCTCTAGCTTCCTCAATGCCCTGACTTAATTCCCCAGGTTTCTGTACCACTGCTTTGTACAACTTACTTTTCAGCTTCTTTGGCATTCTTCTGTCATATGCTACCTCTGACACACTCTGCCAATTAGCTGCAGACCCTCTGATTCTAGCTTTGACCTACTCATTCAGACTCCCTTCTTCTTAACCACCCCATCCCAGTTACTTGAAGCTATTAACCTGCTCCACTATCCTTCTAGCTCAGTTTTCAGCTTTTTCTGATTTCTCCATTTGCTGCTGTGACGACTGTCTTGTCTGTATTTAGTTTCATCCTATATGCCTTCAGTTTTGCACTCCATTCCCCTATGATTTGCTGAGGTACCTCTTCAGAGTTTGCTTGTAATGACACATTGTATGCATACAGCAGCTTTGTTAATCTGTCCCATGTGACCTGTTGGCTAATGTAGGCTCTGTCGCTCCTCTTGGGTATATTCAATAAGATGATGAGGCTGGGTGTTCGTTTAAGTACTGCATACAAACATATCAGGATGGAGAACGGTAACAAACAAATTAACTAACATACAAACTAGTACACACATGCATGCTTACATCTCAGCTGCTCACTACAAAATGGCACTCCTGCTCAGTACATATATGCATGTGTTCACTGACTGGAATAGCTCTTAAAAGAACACACACTCTTACCTACATCCTCCCTCTGACTATTTGGTCATGCAAATAAACAATGACAATCATATGAGCATGCAAACTATACAAATATATACAAATAACAATCATGTCCAGGTTGCTGTGTATTTGACAGTAGGTCTCGAGATACAACCTGACCTTGTAATGTAATAACTAGAACTGGGTTTAGCAACAGGGACAGTCTTTGGGGAATGTTGTTCTTGAGGACTTTCAGTGCTACTTTCAGGACGGGGCAATGAAATCATCCCTATACTCATCACTCATCAGACCAATGATTGAGTACAATGCCCCATTCGGAATGTATCTGACCCGACACTTGCAGCAGCTGGAGAGGCCACAAAAGTTCCTCACCAAAAGGATAAAGGGTCTCAAACATCTGTCCTATGCTGCCCTACTGAAAGAACTCCAGCTCTATTCAGTCGCTTACTGCTTGCTCAGAGGTGACCTTTGCCTAACATACAAGGCCATGTCAAACCCAGATTTGATGAATATGCTTCACCTCAAAAAATCTAGATCCGTCAGAGCCACAAGGCGGAGACTTAAACTCGACACGGCTATTAATAGGACGTGCTGGAGGGATAGATTCATCACCCAAAGACTCCCTATGCTGTGGAATAAAATCCCGGTATATGTGAGGCAGAGCACCTCGCTGGCCTTGTTCAAGAGAAATCTTGACCAATGGATGGGAGATCGCAGATATACCCCAGGGATTACCTCAGTGTCACTGCTCGACAGAGGCACAGCAAAATAATGGGTATAGTTCCCCATACTAAAGGGGTGGCGTAAGCCACAAAACTATGGGCTAGGCTTGTAAATGCCCTCGGGCAGATAGCCTAGTATGAACCTATGAACCTATGAACCTAAATGTTCTCTGGAGCAGGAACACTGGACAAATCACTCTGAGAATTAGAGTCTTTGTTACAAGCAAAATGTTGCAACACTGGTTTGGACACCGGTAGCAAATGTTTCTGATTCTGCCTGAATTCCATGCCTTGCGACTCAACAATGTATGATCTTGGTTCTTCACACAACTGTTTCACAAGTCTAATTCAGTCAAATCCTTTTGCTGTCTGCATCCTCACTCTCTCCTTTTAATGGATTCAGTGGTTTGTTGGTTTTATCACAGTAAGACTTTTGGGACAAATGCTTCTTTAGCAGTTGAGCTTTTACTGCTTTGTTGTTTTTAGTACTTGGACAAACAAATTCTTACTGACTGGCAGTGTGGTTCTGGTTTGTCTTGACATTAACCTCTGGGCAGGTGAACCAAGAAGACTGTCATGAGGAATGTTTCTGAGATTTAGAAGCTTTAGAAAAGCATCAGTATTGCCATGTTTATATTTTTCCAACAGCTGTTTTTTACTCTGAACTGCACGTTCTGTCAAGCCATTTGACTGTGGCTATTCAGGACTAATCATAACATGAACAAAGGTCCCACGTTTCAGCAAATCTTGAACTGCTGACTTGTAAACTGTGCACCATTGTCAGAAATGACTTTGTGTGGACTACCATGGACAGAAAAATGTCTCTTCAACTTAGTAATGACAGTACTGGATGTCAGATTAGGAAGTAGGTCAGTCTTGAACCAATCTGACTAACAGTCTTCCTAATACTATGTAATGTTGACCATTCCATTCTAAAATGTCTGTAGCAACTATCGACCAAGACAGTTCAAGAATCTGGCTTAGGTGAAGTGGTTCTTTTTGCTGATGTGGTTTACTACTGTTATAAACACAAAAAGCTGAAAGTTCTTTCTCAATATCTTTCAACACAGAAGGCCAAAATATTAGTCCCACCACTCTTTTGGTAGAATCAGTTCCTGGGTGACCACGATGCAAGATCCTAATATACTCTTGTTGCACGGATTTTGGAACAATCACCTTTGGACCTTTCATAATGATACCATCTTCCATCAAAATCTCATCTCTGTAAGGAAAATACCGCTGCACATCTGGTGGTAAACAAGATTGCTTTGAGGGCCATGCTCGACTGATAAGTGGTTCAGCTTCTGGAGAACTGGTGAAGCTGTGCGAATTCGAATTTCATAAAGACATATGGAAGAAAAATTTCTCACTTCCATGACTTCAAAATCATGTTTCTCATTTTCTTGCTGTTCAGTGTTTTTTTTCTGGGCAATCTGGATAAAGTATTAGCAAGACAGAGAAGATTGCCTTTTGTGTAAACCAAGTGAAAATTGTACTTTTGCAAATTCAACATCATGTGTTGCAATCTCGCAGCAGTTGTGAGCATTGGCTTTTTCAAAATAGTTGCAATTTCAACATCATGCGTTGCAATCTCGCAGCAGTTGTGAGCATTGGCTTTTTCAAAATAGTGGCCAAAGGTTGGTGATCAGTCTCAATTTGAATAGGTTGGCCATAAATATATACTTTGAACATGCAAACACAATTGCCAAGAGCTCTTTCTCTATATGAGCATACTGCATTTCAGTTTGGGTTGAAGTTCTGGATGCATAGACTACAGGTCTACCCTCTTGAAAAATGACTGCATCGAGAACAAACTTCGAAGCATCACACAAAAAAAAGAGTTACAGATTTGTGAACATCATAATATCAAAGTGGGTGGACTGGCAATTCTCTGTTTCAGGACATCAAATTCTTTTTGGTGTTGTTCTGACCAGGACCAAGTTACATTTGTGTGTGTCAGCTCTCTTTGTGGTGATGAAAGCTCTCACAAATCTGGAATGAACTTGCCCAAACAGATGACCATGTCAAGAAAACGTAAGGAAGTGACATTGTCTGGACCTGGCATCTCAAGAATTGCAGACTGCTTGGAAGGATCTGGTCATAAGCCTGCAATGGTAAACAAGTGACTCACACAAGTAACTTCATGTAGCCTGAACTTGCATTTCTGAGGATTCAGCTTAAAATTCACTTAACGAGCACATTCCAGAACTTTCCTGAGGTTTCAATCATGTTCGAGTTCACCATAGCCTTCCACAAGAATATCATCTACTATAACAGCACACGGACAGCCAGAAAAAAATTTGCCCTACCGCACTTTGAAAGACATCACTGGCAGAATTTATCCCAAATGGCATTCTTAAATATCTGTAACCACAAGCTCATGTAGTGGAAGAACTAGGAGGCAAAGTAACTTCACAACTGAAGCGGAATCAAAACTTTAATAACTAAAATACAATAAAAACGGTCAAGCACTTTCGTTCCAATAACACGGAACTTCTTCAGAACCGTTAAAACACCAGTTCAATACATTAATAAACAATTTCAAATAATCATGTGATGTTAAAATCATATAAATTCCACCAATAAAATCCTGACAAATTTACTAATCAATTAAAATCAAACCCAAAATACAATGTTTTTATAAAAAGATATCTGAATACAGTTTAAAACTGAAGTGTAAAATATTAAGCAAATCCTAACACTTTTAGTTGAGCAATTCTTAGAAATCAAAAGCTCTCTTCCTTAAAACAGGGAGCACTGTGGCATTAAATGTAAGTTGCCACCTAAGCTCACTTGTCTCAAACATATTTTCCTAAAATCCCCATCTAACATCTCTTTTCGATACCTTCAAAACCCCAAATAAAAAAAAAAACACGAGGTCAAGAATACATAACACTATGTTTGTAGTGCGTTATTTTGATTTCCTTTGCCAGTACGATATATGTGCTCATAAATACGTTTCCTTAGTGATCTTTCTGTCTTTCCTATGAAAAAAAAAAATATGCACCCTTCAGAAAAACCAATATAAACTAAACCCCTACTAGCACAATTATCCGGGTTCATATTAAAACACTGAATGCTGAAAACAGCGAACGGTGTTTCATCGACACATATTCAGCGAATGCTGAAAATGTCGAAAAGTACAGTTTTGTACCTGCCATAAATGTAGATGTTCGAGGATCCACATTGCTGCAGTCCTAACTATTGGGTAGTCCGCTGTCCAGTCGGTCAGGGCGCATTAGACTGACGTCAGTACGTCAGGGTACTAATGCGCATGACCGACGTCATATCCTCAGTCTTTTCTTGCCCCAGATGTCAGAAGACCCTGAAAAGATAAGGCCAAAAACCAAAACTCCCAACATACCTGCACCAAAATATATATATATATATATATACAAAATTAGCAGAATATAACCTCACCTACACAACCACCCCTAAACACAGAGGGAAGGAGGGAGCAGCAATGTGGATCCTCGAACATCTACATTTATGGTAGGTACAAAACTGTACTATGTTCTTCATTCCACATTGCTGCAGTCCTAACTATTGGGTAGAATCCCAAAGCAGAGGTAAGGGAGGCTGGCAAATCATAAGGAAGCAGGAACTGACAACATGCCCTGCAAAATAGCTGTGGCAAAACCAGCCCTAGACTTAGAGTAGAGAGGAAGGTGATAATGCTTAGAGAAAGTATGCACTGAACTCCAAGTAGCTGCCTCCAAAATATCCTTAGTTGCCACCCCCCTCAGAAATGCTGTTGAAGTGGCAGTAGCCCTAGTGGAATGAGGCTTAATCCCAGCTGGAATCTCCTTGCCATGATGGGAATAACAAAATGTAATGCAACACCCAATCCATCTAGAAATAGTTTGTTTTGACACAGGCTTGCCTTGAGAACTCAAAGCAAAAGAAACAAACAACTGCTGAGACTGCCTAAAATCCTTAGTCCTGCTCAAATAATAACGCAGTTGCCTGTGTACATCTAAAGTATGCAAAATCTTTTCCCCTTTATTTTGGGGATCTGCATAAAACGTTGGCAAATGAATAGTCTGGTTTAAAGCCACACTAGAAACCACTTTAGGCATAAAGGAAGGATTAGTAATGATACCCTATCCTTATGAAAAATCAAAAGGCTCAACCGCCATAAGGGCCTGTAACTCAGAAACCCTTCTTGCAGAAGTAATGGCCAACAAAAAAGCAGTCTTCCATGACAAGTATTTCAGTTCAGCAGTAGCTGCAGGCTCAAAAGGTTGTAGAGTAAGTTTCTCCAACACAAAATTGAGATCCCAAGCAGGAGTAGGAGCTCTACGGGGTCTTATATTCTTTGCCCCTCTAAGAAATTGCTTGAACAAAGGATGTGAAAACAATGGTGGGTCACAATCATAGTGAGCTGAAATTGCTGCAGCATGAATCTTAATGGAAGAGAAAGACAAACCTTTGTCCAATAACTCAGTAAGATATTGAACAGCCACACTCAAATTAGGCTCTGAAATCTCCAAATTCTTTGCTGCAGTCCAAAATAAAAATCTCTTCCATTTTTCTGCGACTCATGCATTCCTTGTACTAGGTCGCCTGGCTTCCATAATCACATTTAAAACTTGTTGAGGAAGTTGAGACCTGCTGTCTTTCAAAACATTATATGCCAGGCTGTTAGATGAAGAGAGTGAAGCTTGACATTGAGCAGACGACCGTCCTTCTGAGACAACAGATGTGGAATCAAGGGTAAAGGCCATGGAGGCTTCTTTACCAGACTCCTCAGTAATGGGTACCAGTGCTGCCGAGGCCAATCTGGAGCTATTAAAATCATCCTTGGCTTGTCTTGTCTGACCTTTAGAAGCACCTTTGGAAGAAGAGGCAGAGGTGGAAACGCATACACATGAAGATTTTTCCAACTGAAAGAAAGAGCATCCACTTTCCAAGCTGTGTGATGAAACCTCTTTGTGCAAAACTTTGGCAGCTGGTGGTTTAGTGGAGAAGAACAGATCTATGTCTGGAGTTCCCCAGGACACTGTCAACTTTTGAAATACATGAAGATCCAGTTTCCACGGGATCCATGATTTGTCTGCTTAACACATCTGCTAAGGAGTTCTGTGCTCCCGCAGAAACCTTGCCTGAAGAGTTAGTTGCAAGCTGAGCGCAGTCTCCCATAAAATCATTGCTTGCCTGCACAATGGGTAAGAATGTGTTCCCCTTGTTTGTTGATGTACCACATGACAGTTGTGTTGTCTGTTAGAATCAACACCTGCCCTGGAAGAAGTAACTCCTTGAAAGCCATTAATGCAAACTGGACTGCTAACATCTCCTTCATGTTGATATGTAGATGCTGTAGTCTGGCAGGCCACTTGTCTTGTATCCACTTTCCATTTAGATGAGCTCCCCAAGCAATGTCTGAGGCATCTGTCGTTAGAATTTGACTCGCCTGGCCGGGTCACAGAGAGTCCCTTGTTTAGGTGACATTCCTGAGCCCACCACAAAAATTCCTTTTGAATGCAAGGTATTATTTGAATGACAGTGTCCAAATCCTGGCAGTGCTGTGTCCATACATTTTGAGATACCATTGTAGCTTCCTCATATGCAGTTTGGCATTGGGAAGCACCAGAATACAAGATGCCATGAACCCTAAGGCTTGAAGGACTGTCCTTGCAGTCAGCCCGGACTGAAGAGATAGTTGATGGAAATAACTGGAAAGATTCTTTTGTTTGTCCGGGGTTAAAAGGCCATCTGCTGCTGTATTCAGTCTCACACCCAGAAAGCACATGTCTTGAGAGGGTACTAGACTGGACTTTATTTCGCTCACAGAATACCCTAGGCATCTTAGCACTGCTATGACATATTCCAAATGCTGTAGAAGGTCTTCCTTTTCTTGAGCCAGAATCAGGCAATCGTCCAAGTAAGGATAGATTTGAATTCCTTTTAGCCTGAAGTAAGCTATCACTGGAGCCAGAACCTTTGTGAATACTCTGGGCAGTAGATAAGCCAAAGGGCAATGCAGAGAACTGATAATGAGAATTTCCAGCTCGAAAACGCAGATACTTTCTGCAACTTAGTCTTATAGGCACATGAAGGTAAGCTTCCTTGAGATCTAAAGTTACCATCCAGTGATCTTTGCCCAGCAGAGGTAAAAGCTGTTGTAACGTCAACATTTTGAACTTGGGAATGTCCAGATAAGTGTTGAGGATAGATAAATCCAAAATTGGTCTCCACGTGTTCCCCTTCTTCGGTACTAGGAACAGGCGAGAATAAAATCCTAGGCCCCTTTCTGGCACAGGAACCGCTGAATGGCCCCTATTTGGAGTAACTGAGAAATTTGCTTGTGAGCCTCTTGTCTTTGTAGAGGAGGAATGTCTGGCATGCCTTTGAAAGGAGGCAAGGTATGGAAATAAAACCTGTAACCGTGGTGAATGATATCCAGAACCCATCTGTCTTGGGTAATTAAATCCCAATTTTCTTTGAAAAGAGACAGTCTTCCTCCCAACGGTGCTGCCAGGCGAGAATGAACTGGCAGCTGAAAAGGCAGGTCATTGGGTCTGCTTACGAAAGGACTGACCCCTGCCCTCACCAGAAGTCTGAGCAGGGGAACTCCCTGTTCTAGGCCTAAAAGAACCCTGAGCTCTGCCCCTACCACGCCTAGACCTACCCCTAGACTGGGAATCATAAGCAGAATAAGTCCATCCCTTAGCAGGCCAATTTCTACTAAACTTGGAGGCTGCACCTGCAAAAAATCTTTAACAGTTTGCATAGACTTAGCCTTGTCCTCCATTTTCTTCAAAACTGCTTCTACAGGCGAACCAAACAACACATCAGACTGCAAGGGAGCATCCAAAATCCGTGTCTTAACATGCTCAGCTAAATTCTGATCTCTCAACCAGGCGCGAAGAACAGAACCAGTGGCAGCCACCCTGAGGAGGCCTGCACAGCATCAAAACCACATTGCAAGGAATGTTTACCCACCTGTTCAGACACATGAACTAAATCCTGCAACTCTTTACACTCAATACCTTCCGCCAGAGCATCCACCTTAGATTTCAACTGTGAAAGAAGATAATTCTGATATTTTAACATGTGAAACTGACAATTCAACGCCTCATGGCTAAAGTTGAAGAAGCATACACTTTCTTTCCCCATCTATCCAAAGCCCTTGCCTCTTTATCAGGAGGGACAGGATTTTTAACAACTGAGGCCTTCACACCTTTAGGCCCCTGAGAAACAGTTTCGGGTCTGCCCTAGGACTCTTAAAAGATACTTATGAGCTTCAGGCACCCTATAATACCTATCCGTTTAACTGGGGCAGGAGGCAAAGAATCAGGATTCAGGGAAGCCTCTGCAAAAACATCTTCCACCACATTCAAAACAGGAGGTATAGCTAAAGGCCTATGCTGGGGTAAAAACAAGAATTCTCTAAGCCTTTTCCTGGAATCAGAGAAATCTTGACCTTCCCATTTAAAATGCTCCCTCATGGAATGCAGAGTCTCTGAAAAAGAAAAATCCTCAGGAGGGGAAGCTGAAGGAGTAGAATCATCCACATCCGAATCAGAATAAGGAGGGTACTCCTGCAAGTCTTCAGCCGAAGACTCAGAAGCCTCCGAGCAATGCTCAAAACTCTCAAACTCAGGTTCCACCCTAGGCCTCTTATCAGGAGGGGGCATAGAACCCCGTATCATAGTAATCAAATCCTCTGCCATTTTAAGCATATGTTTCTTAGGCAAAGACCCTGAAGCACTAGGAGAAACCCCCACTGAAGCAAAACTCGCCTGCCCCTCAAAGCAGCCTTGGAAACAGAAGGAGGCTCTGACCACCTTAGGCAGAGAGGGAAGAACAGCCACCTGAGAAGCCCCTCAGCCTGGCCTACTTCCTGAGAGGAGACATCCTGTAACAGTAAAGACTCTCCTGAGACTCCAAAGAAACACCTGGCAAAACCTCCGCTCCACTGAGTTTCTAAAGAACCGACGCCTGGGACTGTCGGTTCTTCCACTCTAGGCTTTGCTGGTTTGTCCTTGCGGAACATCCGCATTTTATAATTACAACGCTTCCCAAACACTAACCTGGCACAGTCTAACCTTCTCTTAATAGTGCGTTTGTTAAATCTAGCACAAGAGCTGCATCCAACAACGCCGTGCTCAGGCCCTAAACAAGGTATACACAAAGTATGGTAATCCCTATGAGGTATCTGTTTCCCACAAGAAATACAGTTATTCACTTTTTCTGACATCCGTTAAATACTGAGGCAAGAAAAACAAAATATTCCCAACGGGTACTTAGCCAACTTTGATTCGGTCTGAAACTCTGGCTTCAGAAACTTTCAGAACGCCAACCTGCACAAATTGCTTCTGCATCGGACCATGCGCAAAAAGACTGAGGATATGACGCCGGTCATGCGATTAGTACCCTGACGTACTGACGTCAGTCTAATGCGCCCTGACCGACGTCAGCCATATACTTTGGTATTCGGGCCGACTGGACAGCGGACTACCCAATAGTTAGGACTGCAGCAATGTGGAATGAAGAACATCCACAGAATAGCGATTTCTTTCCTAGGGAAAGAAATCGCTGTTCCAACCCCCACCCCCAAAAAAAAACATTAAACACTTCCAAACACATACACACATACCCTAACCCTAATTATAACCCCTCAAAAACCAGTAAACAACTAAATACACATGTGCACATAACCCAACCATACATCTAACAAAAAAAAAAAAAACAGTAAACATTTTAAAACATATGCACTTACCTTAACCCGCACCCTAACCCTACGGTTAGTAACACTCCAGAACAGGCACAGCAACAAAGCGGTCAAGCGACTTGTTTCCCAGGGAAAGAATTCGCTAAACAGCTGCTTCGCTGTTTTGCCTGTTCGTCCTACATGTGTCGACAAAAACGCATTCGACAAAATGCGTTTTCGTCGTTCTAATAGGAACCCCAATTACCCCTTACTAGCCACACCTGTCGCGGGGATTCCCTATAACACTTTTGTCTTGTAAAATATATTTACAGTATCTACACATTCCACATTTAGTACCATGTTCTTGTGTATTAGATACCATAACTTGATGTTCTAAAAATATTTGATATTGTGACCCGTTTTAAACACAAATGAGGCTCTTTCTCCCAAAATATTGATAAACTCAGCGTTCGTTTTAAAGATAACCCAATTCCTAGTAATAATTTCTTTCAATTTCCTGCTCATGTCTCCATAATGGATTATCATTAAATATGTAAAGGATCCTCCTAGAGGTTTAGCTCTGGGGGTACTGATTACCTCTTGGCTACCTAAAAGAGGCTTATATCTAGTGCCCCATCCTTCTAACACTTCCTCCCCACTAGTATATAACACAGGGGTAACCTCTTTGTTGGAACATCAAAAACAGTAATAAGTTCCAATTTAAAAGAAAGAATATTCAAAGACATTCTTGCTGCACATATGAATCGCCCTTTGATGAAGTTTCTTTTATTATGTCCAGGATGACTACTACTAAAATCCAAATAACCATTTGAAAAGATTGGTTTCCTAAACAACTTGTAGCCAAATCTTTGGTGTGTCACATCCTTAAAAATAGTAGCATTGAGGTAATTTACATTGTCGTTTGAGTGTGCGCACATAAATATAAAAAGAGGACTGATGGTGTTAATGCAACTCCTGAACTCCATCCTATCTTGTCCTTGCTCTTTCCAAAGAACAGAAATGTCATCCAAAAACGTAAATAAAATGTGCAATGGTTTTGAACTCTAGAATTAAATATGTATGTTTTCTCCCAGGAGTACATGACTAGGCTGGCATATATGGGGGGTGAAGCTTGTGCCCTCTGCCATACCTTTCACCTGTCTGAAAATCTCAGCAAAAACCACAGTTATTAAACAAAATGACTTCCATTACTTCTAACACAAAGATAACTAAAGTGGAATTAAGAGTTGTTAATTCCCATTTGGCCTCTTGAAACAATTCCAAGCCTCCTTTATATGGGATCGAGGAAAAAAGATTAATCAAATCTTTGGTTGTAAAACAATCTCTCGGTGTAGTGTTCTTGTTTTACCTCAACTAAAAATCCAAAGAATCTTTCAACAAATATTCTACAAGTCTTATACTATCCTGTACCAACCTATCCATAAACACCCCTAAGGAATAAGTTGGACTCCAGTGGGCTGCTACTATCAATATAGGAGGGGGGGTTGTGAACATTTTTATGAACTTTATGTATGATCACTAAGGAAACGTATTTCTGAGCACATATATGCTATTGAGAAAGGAAATCAAAATAAAAAGAAGTTATGTCTTACCATAAACGTTCCATCTGTATTGTTGATCCTTGTTCAGTCATTACGTGTGGGTATCTGTTCCGACCTCGGAACTGAGCTAGCCATCTCCCAAGCTCGCGTCAGCTACAAACTCTTGAGCTAAAACTCTTACCCAGAATTCTCCTCTCCTTGTTACCGCAGATTGAGTTTGCAAGTTAAAAGAAGGTACAGGCTACCTCTGGTTATATGACCTAACAGAACCGGATGGTGAGATCCACTAGAAGCCACAAGAGGGGGAAGGAGAGGGTTGTAATGACTGAACGAGGATCAACAATACAGATGGAACGTTATGGTAAGACATAACGTCTTTATCTGATATTGTTAATCCTCGTTCATTCCTTACATGTGGGACAGAGTCCCCAGCTACCTTTATTCCTGGGAGGCTCTCATGGAAGGACATTCCTGAGCACCATAGAACCAAAAGATGCTCTTCCCCTGGAGGCCAAATCCAAATTATAATGGCTGATGAAGGTATGAGGAGTAGCCCAAGTTGTAGCTGCACAAATGTCATGTAAAGAGGCTTTGGCATGAAAGGCAGCAGAAGTTGCCACCGACCTTGTAGGATGAGCCTTTATGGTAGTAGGTAATGGAATATCACATTGTCTATAAATGAAGGTCACGAAGTCTTTTAACCATTTAGCCGATGTGACCTTAGCAACAGCACATCCTAATCTAGGTCCAGAATAGGCCAAAAATAACTGGTCTGAATTACAAGAATCCTTAGTCCTGTTCAAGTAGAAGCAAATTTGTCTGTGAATATCTAGGGTATGTAAGCAATACTCAACTCTGTTTGAATGATTGGAGAAGAAAACGGTCAATTCAATGGTTTGATTAATGGTCATTTCAGAGATCACTTTTGGCAGAAAGGAAGGATTAGATCTCAATGACACTCTGTCTCTATGAAAAATCAAATATGGTCTCTTGATGCATAAGGCTTGAAGCTCAGAGCTTATGCATAAGGCTTGAAGCTCAGAGATATGTCTGGCAGAAGTAATGGCGACCAAAAACAAGGTTTTCCATGACAAATATTTGAGGTCGCAAGAAGAAGCTGGTTCGAAAGGAGGCATTGTCAAAGCTTGTAGGACTAATGACAGGTCCCATGGTTGGGTAGGTTCTCTAAAAGGGGGGTCTTAGATGATTCACACCTTTTATGAAGGTCTTGCATAACTTGTGTGACATAAGAGAAGAGTCTTGGACACCATCATGAAAATTAGACATTGCAGCCAAATGAACTCTAATGGTAGAGGCAGACAGACCGGAGTGAAATAGGGTAGACAGATATTCCAGTACTATCGACACTGGTGCCAAAAAGGATCTACTTGTTTTTCTTTCAGCCAAAAAGAAAATCTTTTCCACTTGCTGAGATATGTAATTCCGGTGGAAGACTTATGAGATGCAATAAGAATGTCACGTACTGGCAAAGAAAGGTCATTCTGCCTGGCAATCAAAGGAACTGGAGGAGCCAAGCTGTGAGCTTCAGGCTATTCAGGTTGGGGTGAATCAGATTCTGCAGATGGGAGATCAACCCCAGGGCTGGAGGGAGAATCCATGGTTGATCTAGCAGGTGAGGCCAAAGGAAGGGAAACCAAATCTGACGAGGCCAATATGGTGCTATGAGGATTACTTTGATCTTCAACCGGCGGGCTTTCTTCAGAAACTGGGGAATGAGGGGGAGAGGTGGAAATGCATAAAGCAGACCCGAGGGCCAATCGTGGACTAGAGTGTCCCTGGGTGACTGTCCTGGCGGGGGAATCAGGGCGGAATAGTTGCTGCATTTGTAGTTGGTCGGGGACGCAAAGAGGACGCAGCAAGGAAGACCCCAGTGGTTGAAGATCTCCGCCGCTATGAAGGGATTCAGGGACCACTCGTGGGGTTGTAGAATACACCTGCTGAGTCTGTCTGCTATCACGTTGTAACTCCCGGGAATGTGCATTGTTAAAAGAAAGCGGTTGGTAGCCATCACCCATTGCCATATCCTCATGGCCTCTCGACAGAGTGGGTAAGATTTGGTTCCACCTTGTTTGTTGATGTACCAGACCACCGCCATGTTGTCTGATTGTACCGCAATAGTCCCAGACAGCAGCAGAGGATGGAATGCTTGCAACGCCAGAAGCACTGCCCTCAGCTCTAGAACAGACCTCCATTTCGGACCAAGTACCTTGGACCGTCTGTCCCTGAAATAGCCCCCCCCCCCATCAGGGAGGCCTCCGTGGTTACTGTAGCCTTGGGTTGTTGGGGGGAGAAGGGGCGAGACCACTGTGACTGATTGTGCGCCATCCACCAATTTAGATCTTGTTTGCACCTGTGAGTTACCCGAATCTTGGCTGAAAGAGGGTACTGAAAGGGATACCATTGTGTGAGCAGTAGCCATTGTAGAAGCCTCATGTAAAACCTGGCCAGGGGGACAATCGTAATGGAGGCTGCCATGGAACCCAACAACTGGAGAACAGAATGAGCTGTGGATTTCTCCCTTGAAAGGATTGGAATCAGTTGCTGCTTTATTCTTAGAATTCTGTTCTCTGGAATGGATGCTCTGCAATTCTTTGTATTCAAGATGACCCCTATGAATTCTGTGGACTGAGATGGGGTGAGATTGGATTTTTGTCAGTTTATGGTTATGCCTAGCCTTTCTGCAATGAGAAGAGAGTATGCCAGGGCTTCTTTCCAATAGATGTCTGGTGGGGGCGGAGATGAGCCAGTCGTCTAGGTATGGAAACACCTGGAATCCTTGTAGTTGCAAGTGAACTGTAACGACTGCCATGCACTTTGTGAACACTCTGGGGGCTGTAGAGAGTCTGAAGGGCAGTACTCTGAACTGGTAATGACTGGCTCCTGCACGGAAGCAAAGGAATCTTCTTGATGGTCTGCCCACTTTTATGTGCTAGTATGCATCTTGAAGATCTACTCGAGCACATCCAATTGTCTTTTTCCAAACGCGGAAGGACAGACTGTATCATGACCATCCGGAAGTTCTGCACTTTTGCAAACTTGCTCAATACAATGAGATCCAAAATTGTTCTCCAGTCCCTGGTTTTCTTTGGCACCAAAAATAGTCTTGAGTAGAATCCGGATCCTATCTGCTCTGGAGGGACTATATGGATGACTCTCTTTCTTAGCAGCTTTGAAATCTCCAACGCTGCTTCTTCCCTTTGACTGGGTGGAACATCAGGTAAGCTTGTCAAGGGAGTGGGACAAAGATCGAAGGAGATATGATAACCTCTGGTTATTATCCTTTATACCCAAGAATCGGTGGTAATGGTTAGCCAGGCAGAAGGGTACAAAGAGAAACAACCCCCAAACACTTCCAGAGGAAAGCAGTTGGGCCGCTCTTCAGGAGCGCTGGTAGGATCGGCCAGGGAAAGAATCCCTAGAACCCTGGTTACATGGACCCCTCTGCCCCAAAAGGGGCACCTTCCCTGAGAGTTTCCCCCTCTGCCTATAGGGGAGAACTCGACCTGTGTGTCACGGAAAGAACCCTGAGACTTTTTATGCCATATCTTCCCACTCTTCTGGTTTCTGGAGAAAGCCTGTTGAGGGGAAGAATAACGGACACCCACAGCAGAAAGGGTCTTACCGACTTGTTCACATCTGGCCAGTGTGCTTTTAACCTTGGGTCAGAACAATGACAAGGCTTCGATGGGAGTGTTGAGAAAGGAAGCCTTGAAGGGTTCCGCGAAATTACAGAAACGCATCCAGGCATGTCGTCTCAAAACAATGCCTGAACCCGCCGCTCTAGCTGCTCCTTCTGATGCGTGAGATATCAGGCGCATGGAGGAGTTAGATATCGATTCGATGGTAGCTAGCTGAGAGGTCACTTTGTCACGGACCTCATCAGACACAGCTCCAGCCAAAGTCTAACAGCTCAGAAATTAAGTCTCTTTGAAGACTGGTAAAATGGGCCATATAGTTCAGGGACCTGACTGCAAAGGTTGCTGATGCAAAAATACGCTTCCCTATTCTGTCTGTTGGGCAGATGGACAGTCTGGCTTTCTTCTTCCGCCAGGTCCTTTTTAGTTGTGGCCGCCACCACCAAAGCATCTACAGGAAGACCTTTGGACCAATGGGGATCACTAGCTGGAGGGGACAAAATTTTATCTGGCCTCCGGGGAATGGTCTCAACGGTGCCAGAAGCCTTCCACGCACGCTGCACGACGAGCAGGACAAGTTTGTCGGCAGGTGGAGTAACCCAGGAGGAAGGGGACCAGGCACAAAAGGCCTGTAGGAACACAGACTCTTCAGAGGTTGTGTTGGAGGGCTGCCCGTCACCTCTCTGTTTAAGGATTTCAAGGATATCACCAAAAGATACCTCAGAGGGTGATCGAGGGGACCCTTCCCCATCATCAAAGTCTCTATCTTCAGTAAGGGACTCCTCTGTGGAGTCCATGTGCTTCCTCTTGCACAAGCTCTTTTGATGATCTTCCTCAGAGGGAGAAGCTGGGGAAGACAGCTCAAAAGGGGTCTCCTGTGGGAGTATGTCCTGAGGCCCTTGCACCCGGTGTCTGCTAGGAGCGATTCGTGTACATCGTGGTCCAGAGGTGGGTGAGGAGAGTGATAGCACAGGATCGCCAACCGACGCCAGAGCCTTCTCAATAAGCTGGAAGGCCGGTCCACCTGAAGAGGGATGGGGACCCCGGGCAGGGGTCACCCCTCGCCGAAGTAGCTCAGCCTGCCGACTCGGAGTCCCTGGATGGCTGTGAAACCCCAACGTATGTATGCCACAGCTGACATCCTGGGCCGTGACAAGACTCTCCTGCCATAAAGGCAACTGTGGCTCCTTAGTGAGGTCCATAAAAGGAACCGTAGTGGGGGAAGACTGCGCTATATATCAAGGGGCTTCAAAGGCAATGAAGGAGGAGAATAAGTAAGGGTCTTTGATAAAGGGTGATCACCTCCCGAGGAAGGATAGTCCCTGGGGGGGCAGAATATCTCTGGCCAAAAGCACTTGATCCACAAGACGTAACACATTGTGTTCAGAGAGGCTTCTAGCGGATTTCATGGACATGGCTAAGGGGGAGTCAGGTCTATCCAAGGACGGCGCAAACTTGGTGCCCACCACGGAGGTGGTCTGTACTGAGAACAACGGAGCTGTAATGGACTGAGCTACTGGTGTCTGCACTGAGGAAATCATCTGTGCCGAAGGCGTGGTCTGCACTGGCGATGAGGTCAGTACCGAAGCAGTTGTCAGCGCCAAGGTCTGAGCCGAAAACATCTGTGACAAAAGCTGAATGGTTGGTACTGAGAGGGTAGTCAGTACCGGGTAAGTTGTCAGAGTCAAAAAGGAAATGGGCGTCGAAACATCCACTGATGTCATAACAGTCTGCATCGACTGGACAGTCGGTGCCGGTAAGGGAGTCTGAACCGAGGAGCTCCTCGGTACAGATGTGGTATGGGGCACACTAGTCGGTGCCAAGGTCGCAGATGGCGCCGACGGCCTCGGTGTCGAGGGTCTAGGCACCGAAAGCACTGGAGCCAAAGAAGTCAAATCCGAACTGGAAAGCTTAGCTTTCTTGGGTCTCGGTTCATGAGGGTCCCCAGCTGGGGACGTAGGAAGACACTTGGCCTTTTTATGTTCATCACTCTTTTTCTTATGGGATCTTGGAGGGGTTGAAGCCTTTGACCCAGAAATAGCCTCTGAAAAAGGAGATTTAAGTAGCCCCTTCAATATTAATTTATTTTTTCTCTCAATTAATGTCCTGTTAGAGAAATTCTTACAAATCTCACAAGGCTGGTCAACTGTTAAATGAGGCACACCCAAGCAATAGACACACAGGGAATGTGCATCTGAAGTAGGCAATTTATGGCAACAATCTAGACATCTTTTAAACCCTGGGCTATCTTTTTTATCTGAATGTTAGTTAAGGAAAGAAAGAAAAAACAGAAAAATACCAGCAATGGTACAAGAAATACCTGAAGGTAAGAAGGAAAAGGGGTTTACCAATGATGGTAAAAAAGGATTACCTCGTGGTAAAAAGAGAGGAAAGGAGTTGAAAAGGATTCGAAAAAGGGTAGTCGCTAAATGCGATAAGGTAAGAGATTACTATCTAAAAACTTGTGAAAAAAAAGATGCCTTAGAACTTAGTATGAAGAAAAATACTGTACTTCGCTCAAGAGAAGTAGCTTGACACGACCGAATGGCGATGCGGCAAACGGAATCTGGGGTAAAAGGGAGTGGGGAATTCTGGGTAAGAGTTTTAGCTCGAGAGTTTGTAGCTGACACGAGCTTGGATGATGTCCGGCTCGGTTCCGAGGTTGGAACCGATACCCACACATAAGGAATGAACAAGGATTAGCAATATCAGATCACACTTTACAAATGTACTGTTACTTGTTCTTGACTTTGCGTTTTTTTTTTATTTAGGATTTTAGAGGTATTGAAAAGAGGTTAGAGGGTTTTTTTAGGAAAATATGATTGAGACAAGTGAGCGTAGGTGGCAACTTAGATTTATTGCCACAAAGCTTCCTGGTATTAATGAACATACTGTACCTCTATAGCCCCTGTTTTAAAGAAGAGAGGTTTGGATTTACAAGAATTGCTCAACTAAGCCTTAGATTAGCTTAATATTTTACACTTCAGTTTTAAATTGTATTCAGATATATTTTTATAAAAATATTGTATTTTGGGTTTGATTGTAATTGATTAGTAAATGTATGTCAGGGTTTTATGGGCGGAATTCGTATGATTTTAATATCACATGATTATTTGAAATAGTTTATTAATGTACTGAATTGGTGTTTTAACAGTTCTAAAGAATTTCTGTGTTATCAGAACGAAAGTGATTTACCAGTTTTATTGTATTTTGGATATTAAAGTGGCAACAGGTTGGGCAGGAACAAAGGGGGCACCCGTGATCAACTGGTTGGAAGCTATCCACCAAAGAAGGTCCTTCTTGCATGATTCCATCAGCAGGATAGGATGACTCAGCGGGAGATATTGGAAGGACCACTGGGAAGACAGAAGCCACTGGAGAATTCTCATGTGTAACCTGGCTAATGGAACTAATAGAATGGTGGAAGCCATAGTCCCAAGGAGCTGAAGAACCCACTTTGCTTTGATCTTCTGCAACGGGAGAAAATGTTGAATTTGAGCGATTAAGTTTTGTGCCCTTTCGGCTGGGAGACGAGCTGTCATGTTCACTGTGTCTACCTCTGCGCCTATAAAAATCACAGATTGAGAGGGCAATAATGCATATTTTTCCCAATTTATGGAGATCCCTAACGGAGCACAAAGTTGAATAGTGGCGTCCCTGTTTTGGAGGAGTAGATGCCTGGTGGGGTCAGTCAGGAGCCAGTCGTCCAAATACGGAAACACCTGGAATCCCCAACGTCTCAGGTGAGCGGTCACTACTGCCATGCATTTGGTGAACACCCTGGGGGTTGTGGTGAGACCAAAGGGCAGAGCACGAAACTGATAGTGACTGGCTCCCAGTCAGAAGCGTAAATGGCTCCTGGACGCCTTGTCCATTTTTATATGGTAGTAGGCATCTTGGAGATCTAGAGAGCACATCCAATAGTCTTTCCCTAACAACGGGAGTATAGACTGCAGTGTTACCTTCCGAAACTTGTCCTTCTTTACGGATTTGTTTAATCTGCTGAGGTCCAATATTGGCCTCCAATCTCCGGTTCGTTTTGGTACTAAAAAGAACCTGGAGTAAGTTCCGGATCCTATCTGGTCTGCTGGGACGGACTGGATGACTCTTTTTAGGAGCAACTTGTTGATCTCCACAGTTGCCTGACCCCTGTGATTGGGTGGTACATCTGGGATCTTCTTGGGAACAAATGGTGGAAGGGAAAAGTGTATGATATAGCCTCTGGTAACAACTCTTTGTACCCACTTGTCGAGTGATATTTAGCCAGGCTTCTGGATACAAAGAAATGCGACCCCCGACTGGCCCCAGAGAAACGCAGTCAGGCCCCACATCAGGAGCACTGATAAGGCCGTCCCCGAAAGAAATCACGGCCTTGCTGGTATTGCAGACCACCCCTGCCTCTAGGGCGACGTCGCCCATTTCCTCCTCCTCCTCTGCCTCTGAAGGAGGGTTCACCCTGTGTGCCCAGAAAGACCCTCTGGGACTTCTTGAACCAGATTTTACCGCCCCTTTGACCTTTGGGGTACGGTCGAGAGGGAACAGTAAAACATACTCCCACAGCAGAAAGCGTCTTCCTTCTTGCTCACACTGAGTGTGTGTCTCCTTCACCTTAGAACCAAACAATGAGGAACCATCAAATGGGGCGCTGGTGAAAGTAGACTTGAACGGTTTCACAAAATTACACAAGCGCATCCAGGAGTGACGCCTCTGGGCAACTCCTGAACTCGCTGCTCTACTCGCTCCATCAGCCGCATAGGAGATAAGCCA
Source organism: Protopterus annectens (assembly GCF_019279795.1). Classification (NCBI taxonomy): domain Eukaryota; kingdom Metazoa; phylum Chordata; order Ceratodontiformes; family Protopteridae; genus Protopterus; species Protopterus annectens. Next base: position 1,735,450,771 of record NC_056737.1, read on the forward strand.
CACGGAGGAGTTAACTATAGAATTTAAGGTGGACAACTGAGCAGAAATCTTGTCAGGGACTCCCTCAGTACACGCACCTTGTATAGAATCTCCTAACTCCTTGAGGAGATCCCTCTGCAATCTCATGAAGTGAGTGAGATAGTTCAACGATTAAAGGGTAAATGCTGCTGAACTAAAGATACAAGTCTCAAATCTGTCCATCTGTCGAGAATCCTTGTTTGGCAGATGAACAGAGGAAGAAGTTTCCACCAGCTCCTTCTTTGTGGCCGCCGCCACCACCATGGCATCTACGGGAACGCCCTTAGACAAAAACTCTACCAGGAGGGGCAGTCAGAAACTTATTAGGTCTCCTGGGGACTGGCTCAACGGCATCAGAAGTATCCCACACCTTTCGACTAACTAGATCCATCAGTTCGTCAAAAGGTGGACACCCCCAAGATGGAGAAGGTTGAGACCCGAAAGCCTTCAGGTACACAGACTCCTCATCAGAAGGGTTGACAGTGGGCCAGCTGCACCTCTGCTTAAGGATCTCCAGGATGTCCACGAAGGAGACATCATCAGAAAACAACTTGGGGGACCCTTCCGACTCCTCGAGGTCAGTGTCCGATGTCAAAGATTCATCCTGGGAGTCAACATGCTTCCTCTTACATATCCTCTTCCGGGGAGGTCTTGGAAGAGTGGGGGCCACCAGCTGATGGCTCCTAAGGCTGAGGGTCTCTGCTGTCTCTGGAGAGAGTAGGGGCTGAGACCGAAGTGGGTGCTCTCGGGGGGAGAGTGCTGGTACCATTGGTAGGAGCTGCAGAATGAGACAGCACGCTCCTCATCATCTCAAACGCTGACCTCTCCCAGCTCCGAAGACCTCCCCCCGCTCTGAAGAGACAAAGGCTGACGGAGCCAGAGCAGTCAGCTCCGAGGTGGATGCAGGGTCCGAGCTCACCATGGCCGACACGCCGAGAGGAAGGCTCAGAACCGAAGAAGATCAATTCCAACCCTCCCCGTCGGCGCCAACAGGAGAGCTTCGGACCCTGGACACGACAGAGCATGTTAGAGCCAAACCCGGCTCCAAAGTAGCGACAAAGGGAGCTGGAATCAATAGTTCCTCTGGTGGCACAAAGCACTCCGGCTCCAAAGAGGAGGAATAACAGACAAGGCCAAACTGGTTCGGGTGGCTACGGAGCCAGCTGAGTCGGAGCCAACAATAATTTTGGTAAAGCAGACTACTTCAAGAGTCTCAACACTACCCTCTCCATATCTTCTTCCGAAAGGCTCCTGGAAGACATAGTAGGGGATCTTGAACTAGGGGGCACTGGAGACTTCAGTAACACAGAAACCGGTAGGGAATCCACAGACCGGCTCTGAGTAGCAGATTCTACTGCTGATTCAATCGGTTTAGAGGTCGGCTCCGAAACACTTGGAACCGACTGACACCACAATGGTACTCTCCTTCTGTGGAGTCGAGGAGGCAGATTTTGACTATTTAGGAGGCGGCTCCGAGACACCAGACGGTGCCGGAGAAGGCCTTTTTGAAGACTTAGATTTGCCAGACTTGGAGGAAGCCGAAGAACTGGAAAGAACTTCCTCAAAGGATGGTTTTAGTAGACCCTTGAGCATAAGCTTCTTTCTCTCCTGTAACACCCTAGGAGAGAAAGCATGGCAGAACAAGCACGATTCCTGCAAGTAGATGGCCCCTAAACAGTAGACACAGCTACTGTGGCCATCCGTTAAATACATCTTTTGGGAGCATTTCATGCACTTTTTAAAACCCGGAGGTTTGTGCTCCTTACTCTCTTTAGACATTCCACACACACGCAACACCCAGGAAAGGAAGAAGAAGGGGAAAGGACTAGGTCCTCTAACTAAAACGGCCTAGCCCAATAGAACAGAAAGCTAGGTCTACTAATGTAAACAGACCAGAAAAGGAAAAACTTGTGCACACAGAAACTGTATGACTATTTATTAAAATTTAAGAATAATAGCTAGCGTACTAGGGAAGGAAACTCCAACCCTAAGTAATTAACAAGCGGATCCCTGCCAAAACTACAATCTCTGAGGAAACTAAGCCGACTGCCAAATGGAGACCAAATAACAGTCAGAAATAACAGGAGCCCCTGTTAACTAACACTCTACCTGATGTAGAAAAAACAAGGCACAACGGCACCTACAAGGAACTCTAAACTGGCACACAGGATACCAGACTAACAACAAGTTTAAACTAAGACTGCATCAAAAGGGCAAACAACGCAACTGCCTAGAATAACAGCAACCCTAACAACACAATATTACTCTAATACTATATTTAAATTGAAAAGAATTTGACACTTAGCCAGAGCCAAGAAAAGCAAGACCGAACTCATCGACGCGGTAAATGAGATCTGGGGTTTGTACTGGTGCACTATGGGATAACTGCTTAGCCACGAGCCAACCAGATGTCTTTGAGCTTGTAAATCGGCCAAGTTGGAGCAGAGGATTGGATCTGAACCCATATGTAAAAATGAAGGTGAGATTGGACTACACAACATTTAACTTTTAGCATCGAAGACAGAAAAAAACAGTGGCATTTGGCATAAGAGCAGCAATTTCTTTGTACACATTGGATGATGAGATCATTTTAGTGCTTTGTTCAAGTCTCTTGGATCAAGACATATTCTAATATCATCTGTGCTTTTCTTATAAGCTACCACCATGGAGGATACCCATTCAGTTGGTTCTTCTACTGGACAAATTACTCCTAGATGTACCCATTCTGTCAAGCTCAGCATTGACTGCCTTGCAAGGCTACCGGAACATTCCTTGCTGGTCTGATAACTGGGCTTACTTCAGGGTCTAACTTCATGGACTGCACAACTGGGAGTCTGCCTAACTTGTCTTCTTTTGATCAGCATAGTCAGAAAAATCAGACTGTGCGAAATTCTTACATGTGCTTATGTGGTGGACTTCTGCATTAAATGAAAGCAGCCCCATTTTCAAACTGTCTTTGAGGCCTAACAATGAAATGGGAGACCCCAGAGGCGGATCTCTTTGCCTCCCCCTACAATCATCAGCTCAGCAAATTCTGCACCAGGACACCTCACGGCAGGGCCTGGAATGCGGATGCCCTATCCTTCCAGTGAATAAACCTCTCAATCTATGCATTTCCCCCTCTGCCCCTTCTCTCAAGAATATTGCTCAAGATAAGACAGGACAGACCAAGGACAATCCTGATTGCTCTGGACTGGCCACACCAGCACTGGTACCCACTACTGCGCAGCCTGTCATCTGTGTCACCCTGGCACCTACCCCAGAGCCCGACCCTGCTCACTCAGCAGGGGGACATATCTTGCATCCGCAACTGCAAACCCTGAATATTGCAGCCTGGCTTATTCCTCAAATTCTCCCCCAGTTACCAGCCTAAGCAAACAGGTGCTGGACGTCATTCTTGAAGCCAGAATACCCAGTACAAGGAAATCCTATGCTGATAAGTGGAAAAGGTATTGCTTCTGGATTCAATCTAAAAGAGAGGACACAACTCTGCCCTCCCTACCTCTAATCCTGGATTACTCAGCAGATCTACTCCACAGAGGCCTAGCCTTCTCCTCCATTAAGATCCATGCCTCTGCCATCTCGGCTCATTACAAATCTGAGACACTCCTCTTCTCTCACCCTCTCATCAAGCAGTTCCTGAGAGGGACAAACAACTTAAGGCCACCAAGGAGAGCACCCACCCTTGTTTGGGACCTTAACTTTATACTGGAAAAGCTCACACTACCCCCTTTTGAGCCTGCAGCGTCAGCAGAGTTAAAATTCCTCTCTTGGAAAACAGCACTGCTTCTGGCTATCACTTCAGCTAGAAGAGTGTCTGAGCTACAAGCACTTATAGCCGTTGAACCCTTCATTATGTTTCATGCTGACAGGGTCTCCCTCAGGACTAATCCTTCCTTTATGCCTAAAGTGGTGTCCAGTTTGGCTCTCAACCAATCTATCTATTTGCCAACCTTCTTCCCTAATCTTCAAAATAAAGGGAAAGGATCCTGCACTCCTTGGATGTGTACAGACAGCTCAGATTCTACCTGGATAGGACTAAGCCCTTCAGGAAATCTGGCCAGTTATTACTCAGTTTTGCACCAGGGGCAGAGGGCAAGGCCATTTCAAAACAGACAATTTCCAAATGGATAGCATGCTGTATCCATTTCTGCCACAAGCTACCATGGGAAACCAACACCTCAGGGGGTTAGAACACATTCCACTAGGGCAACTTCTACCTCTACAGCATTCCTCAGGGGAGTCCCTACCAGGGACATTCTGGAGGTTGCTACCTGGTGTTCTGTACACACATTCACCAAGCATTACCACCTGCTTATATTTTCCAAATCCAGGACGGGTTTTGCAACTGCAGTCCTGCAGGGCATACTAGCCAGCCCAAACTCTTCTTGATTGCCTCCACCCTTTCTTCAGCTTTGGGAATCAACCCAAGTTTGATGACTGCAACAGTGAAACATGAAGAAAGTACAGTTTTGTACCTACCATAAATGTAGATGTTAGAGTGCTAATACAGCTGCAGTAATCACATACGGGTTCTCTGCCGTCAGGCGGGTCCTCGGTCGGCCGAATTCCAAAGTCTTGGTCCGGCGTCGGTTGCTGTCGCCTTCCTGACGTCAGTGCGACAGGGGTTTATAAGTAACAGCTGACGCCATGTTCTCCAGTCTTTCTTGCCCCAGATGTCAGGTGCCCCCAAAAGGAAGGCAATAGATAAATTTTTTATATATATATATATATATATATATATATATATATATATATATATATATATATATATATGATATATAGAAGCAATGCAATGTTATCAAAAAAGAGTAGTTGCAAGCAAATACACCATATGAGGATAACCCAAAAAAAGTTGTATGAGGAGGTGTTAGCCACTAGTCCTATACCTAGAGGGGAAGGAGGGAGGGAAACCTGTACTGCAGCTGTATTAGCACTCGAACATCTACATTTATGGTAGGTACAAAACTGTACTATGTTCATCGTGCATACAGCTGCAATAATCACATATGGGTAGAATCCCAAAGCCACGCACAGGGTGGTAGGCACTAGGAAGAACTGGGGTGAGCCAGAATGCCCTGCAACACAGCAGTAGCAAAGCCTGCTCTAGTTTTGGAATATAAAGGCAGGTGGTAGTGTCTTGTGAAGGTATGTACAGAACTCCAAGTGGCTGCCTCCAAGATATCTTTGGTAGGAACTCCTCTGAGGAAGGCTGTAGAGGTAGCTGTGGCCCTGGTGGAGTGTGATCTGATGCCTACAGGGACAGATTTCCCATGATTGGAGTAACAAAATCGTATGCAGTGGCCTATCCATTTAGAGATTGTCTGTTTGGTAACAGACCTCCCTTGAGCTCCTACAGCATAAGACACAAAAAGTTGTTGTGATTTCCTTAAAGGCTTTGTTCTGTCCAAATAGTAACGTAGCTGTCTAAGGAATGTAGCAGCCTTTCACCTTTGTTTTAAGGATTAGGGTAAAAGGTAGGTAAGTGTATGGCTTGATTTACAGCTACCCTGGATACCACTTTAGGCATAAATGACGGGTTGTGTCGAAAGGAAACCCTGTCCTGATGGAAGATAAGAAAGGGCTGCACAGCCATGAGGGCTTGTAGTTCCGAAACCCTACGAGCTGAGGTAATGGCCAGAAGGAAAGCTGTTTTCCAGGACAAATATTGCAAATCTGTTGAGGCAGCTGGTTCAAAGGGAGGCAATGTTAATTTTTCTAGAATGTAATTAAGATCCCAGGCTGGCACTGGTCGTTTCCTTGGTGGTCTTATATTCTTAGCCCCTCTGAGGAATTGGGTGAGAGAATAACGGTGGATCCGTGTTGAATTCTGCAGAAATGGCTGAGGCATGGATTTTTATGGAGGAAAATGAAAGTCCACTGTTCAGCAGCTCAGCAAGATACTGTAATACCTGAGGCAAATTCAGTTTTCTAGGGTCCTGGCCTTTTTTCTCATTCCAAGAGCAAAACCATTTCCATTTTGCGGAGTAAGTCTTCCTAGTAGATGGCCTTCTGGCCTCCAGAATGACATCCAGAACCTCTTTGGAGAGTAGGGTCTGCTGTGGTGTTAAGGAATTTTCCATGCAGCAAGATTGAGTGTTTTCAGCTGACTGTGAAGAGTTTTGTAGCTGTGCTGAGTTAGAAGAAGAGGCATTAGAGGTAGAGGCCAGGGAGGAGTATGTGTTAGGCTCCTTAGGAGTGGGTACCAGTGCTGTCTTGGCCAGTCTGGAGCAATCAGTATCATCTTTGGTCTGTCTGTTTTTGCTTTCAAGAGCACCTTGGGTAGAAGAGGCAGAGGTGGGAAAGTGTACACTGTCCATGCTGTCCAACTGAATGAAAGGGCGTCCACCCTCCAGGCCTTTGGATGAAAAGTCCTTGAACAAAACTTTTCCAGTTGATGGTTCCTGTGGGAGGCGAAGAGATCTATGTCTGGCCTTCCCCATGCTTGGATTATCTTTGTAAACACCTGTGGATGCAGCTTCCATTCGTGTGGATCTGTCATATTTCTGCTTAGATTGTCTGCCAGCGTGTTTTCCAAACCTGGCAAGTACTGTGCTTGAAGTTCGATTTGCCATTCCAGAGCAAAGTTCCAAAGTGTCATGGCTAGTCTGCACAGGGGTATGAATGTGTTCCTCCTTGTTTGTTTATGTACCACATTACTGTGGTGTTGTCTGTTTTTATCTATAATTGCCCTGGATGCAGGAGGTCCTTGAATGCTGTAATTGCATTTATTACTGCTAGCATTTCTTTTTGATTGATGTGAAGGTGCTTTTCCTTTTGGGGCCATTTGCCCTGAATGCACCTGCCTGTCATGTGTGCCCCCCAGGCGTAATCTGAGGCGTCTGTTGTGATGACTTGATTTGCTTGAGGCTTGCAGAATGGGAGACCTGTGTTTGTTTGACATGCTTGGGCCCACCATTGAAATTCCTTTTGCAAACATGGAATTATTGGTATTATTGTTTCCAAATTATGGCTGTGTTGAGACCATAGGCTTTTTAGGTACCATTGAAGCTTTCTCATATGCAACTTTGCACATGGGATTAAAAGAATGCAAGATGCCATGAAGCCCAGAGCCTGCAGGATTTTCCTTGCAGTAAGCCTGGTACAATTTTCTAGAGTTTTGAAGTACTGAGTTAGTTGCCCTTGTTTTTCTGGCGTGAGATAGGCCATCTGGGTGTTTGTGTCCAAGTTGGCACCCAGGAAAGTTATTTTCTGAGATGGTATTAGCCTGGATTTCTCTTTGTTGATTGTGTATCCCAGAGAATTCAGTAACCGTGTTGCATAAGCCAGATGTTCCAGAAGAGTGTGCTTGCTGTCCGCTTGCATCAGGCAGTCATCCAAATAAGGGTAAATTTGTATCCCTTGAAGTCTGCAGTAGGCAATTACTGATGCCAGGCATTTCGTGAATACTCTGGGCGCAGTAGATAAGCCAAAGGGCAATGCAGAGAATTGATAGTGGATTGAACCTGCAAGAAATCTGAGGTATCTTCTGCAGCTTTGTCTGATTGGAACATGCAGGTATGCCTCCTTGAGGTCCAATGTTACCAGCCAAAACTCCTTGCCCAGCATGGGAAGAAGCTGCTGTAATGTGAGCATCTTGAATTTTGATGCAGTAGAAATGTATTTAGGATGGATAAGTCCAAAATGGGTCTCCAGTCGGTTCCTTTTCTTGGTACCAGGAAAAGTCTGGAATAAAAACCTTGGCCTTGTTCGTGAGTCGGAACCTCTTGAATGGCTTTCATGTCCATGAGTTTTGTAATTTGTATTTGTGCCTCTGCCCTTTGATTGTGTGGCAGGTTTGGCATGCCTCTCATTTTTGGAAGAGTATGAAAATGAAATCTGTAGCCTCTGTTTATTATGTCCAGGATCCATTTGTCTGTTGTGATAATATGCCAATTTCCTGAAAATAGTGCCAGCTTTCCTCCCAAGGGAGCTGCCAGCTGAGATTTGCTTGGCATGAAAAAGGGGGAAGTCATTGGGTTTGCTTTCTGTATTGTTGTGCACTGTCTTCGCCACCTCTTGGTGCTTGAGTTGGCCATTGCCTGCCTCTATATGATCCTTGAGATTGTCCTCTGCCCCTTGAGCGCCTGTATCTGCCTCTTTGGGGTTTGTCTGTGGCTGGAAAGGACCAGTTTTTTGTAGGCCAGTTTCTACTAAAACGAGGTGGCTGTACCTGTAGAAAAGCCTTGACAGTTTGCATAGATTTAGCTTTTTCTTCCATTTTCCGTAGTATCTCCTCAGCATTAGTACCAAATAGCACATCCTTTTGTAAAGGAGCATCTAGTAGTTTAGCTTTAACATGATCAGGCAAGCTTTGTTCTCTAAGCCAGGCATGCGGCGAATGACTGCTCCTGTAGCAGCGGCTCTACTAGAGGCCTCTAAGGCATCATAACCACATTGTAAGGTGTGTTTACCCACTTGTTCTGCACTATGTATCATATCCTGCAATTCCTTCAAATCTGGTTGTTCAGGTTGAGATATCTTGTTCCTTAATTGAGATAACAGAAACTGCTGATATTTAAGCATATGGAACTGACAATTTAAGGCCCTCATGGCTAGGGTGGTCGAGGTGTATACCTTTTTCCCCCACCTTTCTAAGGATCTAGATTCCCTTTCGGAAGGTAGTGGGTTCTTGGCAGTAGAGGCCTTCATTCCCTTGGGGCCTTGAGAAATGGTCTCAGGGTCAGCATTATGGCTTTTGAAAAGAAATTGGTGAGAGTTAGGGACTCTAATACCTATCGGGTTTGACTGGTGCAGGAGGCAGGGAATCCGGATTGAGACAAGCCTCCGAGTAAACATCATCAAGTATGTCCAGGACAGGAGGAATAGCCAGAGGTCTGTGTTGAGGTAACAAAAGAAATTCCCTAAGCCTTTTCTTGGAATCAGAAAAGTCTTGGCCTTCCCAATGGAAGTGCTCCCTCAAGGTGTGCAAGGTTTCCCCAAAAGAAAAATCCTCTGGGGGAGATACAGAAGGAATGGACTGTTCTGCATCAGAATCTTCATAAGGGGAGTACGAGTGTTCCTCCACATCAGAATGTTCTGAGAAAATGGAGCCCTGTTCAGAAGAGGGAGAGTATTCCTCCACTCTGGGCCTCTTGTCTGGAGGGGGTTGGGAACCCCTGATATAGGAAATTAAATCCTCGGCCATTTTAAGCATCTGCTTTTTAGGCATGGGGCCTGGGGATGGGCCCTGTGCAACAGGCCTCTTGGGATGCATGGCTGATTTGGACTTAGTGAAGGCCTTAATGGAAAAGGAAGAAGAGGGTCTAAATACACCCTGGGTGGAAGTGGACCTGTCCACATTAGGAGGCTCAGTACTCACAGTGGTTTCGGTGGTTGTAGTCTGAGTTAGGGCCGAGGTACCAGCGGTCTCGGGTACAGAAGTTACCGCCAATGAAGTGTCGTCAGTAGTCAGGGAATGCATAGGCGTCTCGCTGAGAACTGGACCACGTGCAGCCGGTTTTGGCGTGGTGTCGGTGGAGACCGCGGACCTCGCGTGTCAGTCCTTGTCCTTTAGTTTTTTGGACAAAACGGTAGTCGGAGTATCCGACGACATTTTATAATCAAAGGCTTTACCAAAATAATGTTGGGCGAACTCCGCCCGACGCTTAATAGTGCGTTTATTGAAAGTAGCACAAAAGCGACAGCCCGAGACGTCGTAGTCTGGGCCTAAACAAGGTATGCAGAGGGAATGGAAATCCTTATGCAGTATTTGCTTCCCACAAGAAATACAATTGTTAACTTTGTCTGACATCGGTCTGAGGCAAGAAAAGTTTCCCCAATGGGGAACTTAGCTTTAAAGAAGACTTCGGTTTCCAATTTTTCGTAAATTCAGGTGCTGGCTGACCGGCACTTGCGAACTGCTTCTGCTTCGGGCACCGCGCGGCAAAAAAGACTGGAGAACATGGCGTCGGCTGTTACTTATATACCCCTGTCGCACTGATGTCAGGGAAGAAGGAGACAACAACCGACGCCGGACCAAGACTTTAGAATTCGGCCGACCGAGGACCCGCCTGACGGCAGAGAACCCATATGTGATTACTGCAGCTGTATGCACGATGAACATCACAGTACAGTTGTATACACTTACCATAAATGTAGATGTTCGAGTGTATTCACTGTTGCAGTCCTGGTTTCCCTCCCTCCAGCCCCCTTCTCTCTCTCTCTCTCTCCTTTATGTGCATATTACTCATCCCTTGCAGGATTATTGTTAATGGTATTTACTTTTTACTGGTGGTGATTTTCCCACCATAGCTTAGCTCCCTATTGGGGGGTTTCTGACATTTGGGGCAAGAAAAACTGATGTAATGGTGTCGGCTGCCTGTTTTTATACCCCTGACGACCTGACGTCAGTCCTGGGGTGACAGCAACAGACGCAGAAATACTAAGCCTCTGTTATTCTGGCCGACTGAGGGCTACCCCTGGCAGGATAACCCAAATGTGATGACCTCAACAGTGAAACACGAAGAACATCTGACCAATGCTCCCCATTCTATCTTTGTCTTTCAGACGAAGAGGTGAGAGAGAAGTAAACTGCTTAATCCTTTCTTCCTTTAGTGAAATGAGCTCTGCAGAAGTGTGCTGAGATAGAACTGAATGGAAAGTTTAATTCATACATATTCCTCATTTCCCACATACTAGTCTGCTATCATCCTGCTCTGGGAGTCCGTAACTTCAGGTTCATTAGGTATGCAGAATTTCAGGTGGTCATTTTTTTTTTAATTTATCTTTGTTAACAGAGATAGTAAGCTATTCCATGGACCACATTTTCATTAACAACCTGGGCTATAAGACAGTCAAGACTATACAAAACAGTACATGCCAACAAGAAGCAAGGTAAACAAATATTTAAAATCCTCAAACGCAAGCTACTTTATAAATGAAAAAAGTACAGTTTTGTACCTACCATAAATGTAGATGTCCGATAGGCATGCATCTGCAGTCCTTACAAATGGGTTGTCCTGTCATCAGGCAGCCCTTCGGTCGGCCGGATTCCAAAGTCTGGGTCTGGCCTCGGCTGGTGTCACACTTCACCCGACGTCATAGCGGCAGTTCTTCGGGTATAAAGGCATCAGCCGACGCCATTTTCCTCAGTGTTTCTTGCCCCAGATGCCAGGTGCCCTCTAGGAAGGCTAAATTTGGATAAATGCAAATGGTTCCAAATAGTAGAGAGCAAACAAAAAATAAGCATGTATGTACATATATACAAACAAATACACCATAATAGATTCCCCAGCTAGCTACAAGATGGGCAAATATCCTAGGAGTACCACAGAGGGAAGGAGGGTGGGTAATCCTGACTGCAGATGCATGCCTATCGGACATCTACATTTATGGTAGGTACAAAACTGTACTATGTCCTTCAAGGATGCATCTGCAGTCCTTACAAATGGGTAGAATACCATAGCCAAACTGGGGGAGGAGGAGAAATAAGATTATGGTGTAGTTAAGATCCCTTGCAAAACAGCAGTGGCAAAACCTGCTCGGGATCTGGAGTATAAAGGTAAATTATAATGCTTGGCAAATGTATGCACGGAGCTCCAAGTAGCAGCCTCTAAAATGTCTTTGGTAGCCACTCGTGAAAAAGCTGTGGTAGTGGCTGTAGCCCTTGTAGAGTGAGGCCTGATGTTTTCTGGAGTTTTCTTCCCATGGTAGGAGTAACAAAATCTAATGCAATTTCCCATTCACTTAGAGATTGTCTGTTTTGAAATTGCTTTTCCTTCCATTCCTGTTGCATATGCTACCAGTAGCTGGTCAGTTTTTCTGTTGCTCTTGGTCCTGTCCAGGTAGTAACGTAATTGTCTATGTACATCCAAGGTATGCAACAGTCTTTCTCCCCTGTTCTGTGGGTTGGGGAAGAATGTAGGTAGGTGGATAGCTTGATTTAAAGATACCCTGGAGACCACCTTTGGCATAAAAGTAGGATTAGTTCTCATGGACACTATCTTGATGGAAGATCAGGAAGGGCTGTACTGCCATTAATGTCTGTAGCTCAGATACCCTTCTTGCTGAAGTGATTGCAAGCAGGAAAGCAGTTTTCCATGATAAGTATTGTAATTCTGCTGTTGCTGCTGGTTCGAAAGGAGGTAGTGTCAATTTTTCTAGCACAAAGTTCAAGTCCCATGCTGGCAATGGTGGCTTCCTAGGTGGTTTTACATTTTTAATTCCTCTCAGAAACTGCCTGAGCAGAGGATGTGAGAAGACTGGAGGATCCAAGTTGTATTCTGCTGAAATGGCTGATGCATGAATCTTAATGGAAGAATAGGACAGGCCGTTGTGGAAGAGCTCTGCCAAGTATTCCAGGATGTTAGCTATGTTTACCAGTGACACATTCTCTCCTTTTGCTGTACTCCAAATGAGATATCTTTTCCATTTTGCTGAATAATTTTTTTCTTGTTGAGGGTCTACGAGCCTCCAAGATAATGTCTTTAACCCTTTGAGATAAATCTGGGTTATTTGGTCTTATGCAATGTTCCAGGCAGCCAGCTGCAGTGTTTTCAGGTTTGGATGCAGGGTTTTGAAGTTGTTCTGTGTTAACAGCAAGGGAACTAGGGGCAGAGGCCATATTTGTTCCCGAGACATACTCCTCAGTAATGGGTACCAATGTTGCCTTGGCCAGTCTGGAGCTATCAGGATGATCCTTGGACGGTCTTCTTTGATCTTCAATAGCACCTTGTGCATCAAAGGAAGAGGTGGGAATGCATATGCGGTCAGGTTTTTCCAACTGTAAGATAGGGAGTCCACTTTCCAAGCAAGTGGGTGGTACGCCCTTGTGCAGAATTTTCTCAGTTGGTAATTGTGTGGGGATGCAAATAAGTCTATTTCTGGTAGTCCCCATTTCCTTGTAATGGTTTTGAAGATGTCCGGATGCAGCATCCATTCGTGGGCATCCGTGGCAGTTCTGCTTAGGATGTCTGCTAGTATATTTTCTTTTCCTGGCACAAAAATTGCTTGTAACTGAATGTTGAAGCTCAGTGTCACATTCCAGAGGTCCATTGCCATCCGGCATAGAGGGTATGAATGTGTGCCTCCCTGTTTGTTGATGTACCACATAACTGTGGTGTTGTCCGTCCTTATCAGCAGTTGACCCTGTCGAAGAAATGGTCTGAATGCCTGAATTGCCAGTTTTACTGCCAGCATTTCCTTTTGATTTATGTGTAGGTGCAGCTGGTCTTGAGTCCATAAGCCTTGTATGCACTTGTCCAGCATGTGTGCCCCCCAACCGAGGTCTGAAGCGTCTGTTGTGATGGTCTGGCTTGGTTGAGTGCTGTGGAAGGGCAGTCCCTTGTTTGTTTGACAGGCCTGAGCCCACCATTGGAATTCTTGCTTCAGGCATGGAATTATTGGAATTTGGGTTTCTAGGCTGTGCTTGTGCTGAGGCCATAAATTCCTTAGGTACCACTGTAACTTTCTCATATGTAGTCTGGCATGTGGAATCAATATTATGCAGGATGCCATGTAACCGAGACTTTTCTTGCTGTTAGCTGGTTCTGCTTTGCTAATGCCATGAAGTAGAAAGGGAGTTGCTCCTGTTTTTCTACTGTCAGAAATGCCATTTGTTTTGATGTGTCCAGATCTGCACCCAAGAAGGTTATCCTTTGGGATGGTATCAGCCTTGACTTTTTTATATTGACTGTGCATCCCAGGGCTTGTAGTAGATGAATGACCCTTTGCAAATCTTTTGTTAATTTGTTTTTGTTGTCCGCTTGTAACAGGCAGTCGTCCAGGTAAGGGTAAATTTGAATTCCCTGAAGCCTGCAATGAGCAATTACTGATGCCAGGCATTTCGTGAATACTCTGGGCACAGTAGATAAGCCAAAGGGCAATGCTGAGAATTGATAATGCTCTGATCCTGCAAGAAATCTGAGGTATCTTCTGCAATTTGGTCGTATGGGGACGTGCAAGTATGCCTCCTTGAGATCTAGAGTTACCAGCCAAGACTCCTTGCCCAGCATGGGAAGAAGCTGCTGTAGGGTCAGCATTTTGAATTTTGGAACAATGAGGTATGTGTTTAAAGCGGACAGGTCGAGAATAGGCCTCCATTGTTTTTCTTTTCTTGGTACCAGGAAAAGTCTGGAGTAAAATCCTTGCCCTTGTTCCATAGATGGTACCCTTTCTACAGCTCTCTTCCTTAGTAAGTGAGTTATTTGTTCTAGAGCTTCTTGTCTTCTGATTTGGAGGTAGGTTTGGCATTCCTCTCTTCCTTGGTAGAGTATGGAAGTGAAACCTGTAACCTTGGTCTATTGTCTGTAAAATCCATTTGTCTCCTGTGATGTAATGCCAGTTTACTGAAAATAAGGCTAGCTTCCCGCCTAAGGGTGCCTCTAGTTGTTCCCTGGTAGGCGGTGCCAGAGCCAAGTCACTGTGATTGTCCTGTGGAAGTGGTGGTGGTGGCTGGATCTGTGGCTGTACCTCGCTGGTTGTTAGCCTGCCACTGACGTCCCCTGTAGACACCTCTGGATTGACCCCTGCCTCTTGAGCCTATTCCTGCCTCTCGAGCTCTGGAGGTGTCTGGAAAGGACCAATTCTTGGAAGGCCAGTTCCTGCTAAACCTTGGAGGCTGGACCTGCAAGAAATCCTTGACTGTCTGGACAGATTTTGCTTTCTCTTCCACCTTCTTCAGCACCTGCTGTGCAGGGGAGCCAAACAAATTGAGCTTATCCATGGGAGCATCTAGGAGCTTTGATTTAACATGGTCTGGTAAGGACTGTTCTTTTAACCATGCATGTCTTCTAATCACTGTGCCAGTCATGGCTGATCTAAAGGAAGCCTCCAGTGCATCATAGCCGCATTTTAAGGAATGATTACTGACCTGCTGAATGTTATGTACCATTTCCTGTACAGATTTTTTGTCTAATGGTTCATCCGAGGACAGCTTTTTAGTTAACTGGTCTAACAAATTCCTGATACTGAATCATGTGGAATTGACAGTTCAAGGCCCTAGCTGAAAGAGTAGCAGAAGTGTAAACTTTTTCACCCCATCTCTCTAAGGCCCTAGATTCCCTTTCAGAGGGGAGGGGGTTTTGGTAGAGGTAGCTGCTACAGCCTTGGGTCCCTGGGAGATAGTTTCGGGATCTGCAAAAGGGGCCTTATACAAATGATAATGTGTGTCCGGAACCCTGTAGTACCTATCGGGCTTAGCAGGGGCCGGAGGATGAGAATCAGGAGCAGTACAAGCATCATTAAAAGCATCATCCACAACAGTAAGTACTGGAGGAATGGCTAAAGGCCTATGCTGTGGCAAATGCAAAAAGGTTCTAAGCCTTTTCCTAGAGTCTGAAAAATCCTGGCCCTGCCATTGAAATTGTTCCCTCATAGCATGCAAGGTTTCCCCAAAAGAAAATTCCTCAGGCGGAGAGGCAGAAGGAATGGACCATTCTGCATCAGAGTCCTCATAAGGAGAAAAAGGGGCCTCTGGAGGGCCTGAATTATCTGATTCATCAGAGGAGCCATCTGAAGAAACTGGCTCAGGGGGCTCTACTCTAGTCCTCTTCTCTGGAGGTGGGTAAGAGGCCCTGTCTGGATGTGGTTGGGATCCCCGGATCAAAGAAATGAGATCCTCTGCTAGACTAAGCATTTGTGAACTAGAACTGGGTCTGTGAGAGGGGGTCTTAGCAGGCACAGTTTTGGTAGTTTTTGCTGCTTTAGCCCTGGCAAAGGCCTTAATCGACATGGATGCAGGAGGCCTAGCAGCTCCACGTGCAGGGGTAGAAATATCCAAAGGGATAGTATCTGATAAATCCTGTGAACCTGCAGGAGCAGGTGGGATTTCAGTAGCAGATTCAGCCAAGCTGGATGAGGCCTCGGTAAGTGGCAAGCTTTCGCCGAAGGAAGAACCGTGGACTCGGTTTCAGCCGAAACCGAGACACTCTGTTGGCTTAACCGCGGTTTCGCCAAAACCGCGGACCGCAGTGTCGGTCCTTTTCCTTGCGTTTTTAGAAATTTGCGTCGGAGTATCCGACGGCATAATGTAAGCAAAAGCGGAGCCGAAAACTCTTCAGCAAATTCAGACCGACGTCTAAGCGTTCGTTGGTTGAAAGAAGCACAGGCTAGACAAGCTGCTACGTCGTGGTCTGGGCCTAAGCAAGGTAAGCAGTAAGAGTGGAAATCTTTATGAGGTATTTGTTTCCCACAATTTAAACAGTTATTCACTTTTTCTGACATCGGCTGAGGCAAGAAAGAGTCCCCAACGGGGTACTTAGCTTTTTAGAAGTCTTCGGTACTTGTAGTAGTAATCTCTGGTTCTGACCGACCGGCACTTGCGAACAGCTTCTGCTTCGGGCGCCACGCGGCAAGAAAGACTGAGGAAAATGGCGTCGGCTGATGCCTTTATACCCGAAGAACTGCCGCTATGA
Source organism: Protopterus annectens (assembly GCF_019279795.1). Taxonomy (NCBI): domain Eukaryota; kingdom Metazoa; phylum Chordata; order Ceratodontiformes; family Protopteridae; genus Protopterus; species Protopterus annectens. Next base: position 1,735,467,144 of record NC_056737.1, read on the forward strand.
CGTCGGGTGAAGTGCGACACCAGCCGAGGCCAGACCCAGACTTTGGAATCCGGCCGACCGAAGGGCTGCCTGACGACAGGACAACCCATTTGTAAGGACTGCAGATGCATCCTTGAAGGACATCAGTGATATTGCATGTCCCTCCAAAACTGATGAAAAGCTGACGAAAACTGGACAGGGAGGATGCCAAGAGACCCACAGCAACACTGAAGGAACTGCAGGAATTTCTGGCAAGTACTGGTTGTGTACTACATGTGACAACAATCTCCCGTATTCTCCATATATCTGGACTATGGGGTAGGGTTGCAAGATGAAAGCCTTTTCTTACACAGAAAAACATCCAGGCCTGGCTAAAATTTGCAAAACAATACATCAAGTCTCCCAAAACCATGTGAACATCTGAAATTAAAATGTACTTACAACAGGTGCACAAGGACTTACAACCCCTAAATGAGAAACACAGCGTTGCCAACAATTCTTCCAATGTTTTCATGTTTTTTTGAAACAGGATATAACCATAATGAAGTTGAAAAGATCTCTGAAGTTTCATCACTAAGAACATCTACAGGAGCACCATATTTTTCAAGTGGATACTCTCTGCAGCATGAGACTTTGTCACAACTGGTCACATAGGAATAGGACAGTTTTGAAATACTAGTGCAATATTATTAAACGTTATTGGTGTATTCTCACTATTGATGAAAACATCAGAAAAACTGTTGGCGACACACCGCATTTCTCATTTAGGAATTGCAAGAACTTAAAGCAGAGCTCTTTGACCAGATCTAAGCTGATTTCCAACATAAAAGGAACTTTTCCATGCCGTATGTGCACCTGTTATAAATACATTTTAACTTCAGATGTTTTTGTACATCCAGTGAATGACAAAATATAGAAGCTGAGATCTTATGCAGACTGCAGGACCAGAGATATTATTTATGCTGCTTGCTGTGTTTTATGCAGTTCCTTTTATGTTGGCAAGACTAACTGCCAGTTTAAGGAACACATTTCAAAACATGCAAGCGACATTAGGTTAAATGACTTTAAGAATCCTTTGATGAAACATATACTGGAGAATAATGCTCACAGCTTTCTCTTCTTGGCCCTACAGGTCATTAATGAGAATACAACGGGAGGAGATTTAGTGAATGTTACTGTGACAGCTGAGATGAACTGGATAGTTAACTTACAGGCTGATAAACTACCAGGGATTAACAGCAACTCTCAAACAAGCCCTGAAGGGGCGTACATTATTGCCATGACTTTGATTCGTTGGTGAAGTTTTTAAATAGAGAATTGTTCACATGGAAGGTTTGATCTGATGAAGGATACGGAGTTATCTGAAAGTGCTAATCTTTGTGAATGTTTTATTGTATTAAGGTTTTAATTTTATGACAGCCGTGATTGGTTGTACTGGTTGCTGGATACTTGTTACACACACACTACAACAAAAACCTAGCCAATGTAGAGTTTTCAGTGTGTGTGATGCCTTAAACCTCCTGTAATAGAGGCCCATAGGATATATGCAAATGACCCCTTAAGGACATCAAGTGTTTCAGCTATATGTCTTCTTGATGACCACCATGACTTTTTATGGTTTAGTTTTTTATGTTTAGTTTAATATACATATATATATATATATATATATATATATATATATATATATATATATATATATATATATATAGATAGATATGTTTGTGTGTGTGTATAGATAGATATGTATGTATATCTAAATATCTTTTATATATATATATATATATATATATATATATATATATATAAAATCTCTCTCTCTCTCTACATACACACACACACATATATATGTGTGTGTATATATATATATATATATATATATATATATATATATATATGTGTATATATATATATATATATATATATATATGAATATATGTATAGGCACACACACAAAACCACATATATACGGGTGTACCTGAAATTACCTACACACAAAATCAACTGTAAAAAGATCAACACAAAGCCATTTAAAAGTAAAAAAGATCTAAACGAAAAGTATCTAAACACAAAACACTGAAAAAAAACTGAAGTTACACTAGAGGAGGGTTTATGCCCCTTCTGCATTGTTGTGCAACCTCAGAATTGGTATATATAATTAGTAGGGGGTGTGGGGGCAGCAGGGGGCTTGCCCCCTGCAAAAAAAGATTTAGAAAAAGTGATTGGAAAAAGTGACAATCTAACCATATACCTGACAAAAATCAAACCACTTTTTCTCAATGTTTTTGCAGAAGGAAGCCCCCTTACACCCCCCTATACCCTCACTAACTCTGAGGTCGAGCAACAGTGGGGAAGGAGCATAAACCCTCCCCTAGTACAATTTCAATTTTTTCCAATGTTTTTCAGTTTAAATATTATTCTGTCGATCATTTTAGTGTTGATCTTACGTTGTTTAGATTATTTCAGGTACACCCATACATACATACATATATACATATATATACATATATATATATATATATATATATATATATATATATATATAAAAAACTAGAAATATACATATATAAATAGATTTTTATACGCAGACACATACAAGTAAGTGTGTGTGTGTGTGTGTGTGTGTATTTGTGAGTGCTTAGGCTTCTTTTCATCAGATTGTGTGAGGCAATAATGGGAACAAATATAAATTGTGAATCAAAGAAAATCAACAAGTTACAAAATACTTCTTTTACACTTTTAAGCCATTTTTCCACAATGCAAGACACTTTTAAAGCATTTTTGCACCTCCCACACCACTGTTACAATTTTCAAAACAACATCCATATCAGCACATACAGCCACATCTCATGGAGCCTCTACTTCTAAAACCCATAAGGCAAACCACCACACAATCCAAAATTCTGGTCATTGGAGACTCCATCGTAAGACACACTGATGTCCCTCTCATCAGGATTAGTAAGGAGAAAGTCACAGTCAGTTGGTTATCAGGGTCTTACTCATGCACTCAGGTCACTGGACCACAAGTACTAGTATGACTCGGTCATAGTCCATGTGGGTGTAAATGACCTGAGTTGTACGTCCCTAGACTACATGAAGAGAAAGATATCATGGAGCTCTTGGAAAATGTGTGCCAGGCTGGTAAGAGCCTAGCACTGAGCAGCATTTTACCTTCTCCAAGGATGATGCCACAATATGAACAAAAGATGACTGATTTTCATAACAGACTTAGTTTCTGGTGTCACTCTAGGGGAATGCAATATTTGTCAGCATGGAACGAGATGGTCAACAGAACATGCTGCTTTGCCAGGAATGGTCTGCACCTCTCCCCTCGAGGCTCTTGAATATTAGCTAAAAACAGTCTTCCCCATACTGCCCTTTTTTAGGCAATGCCAAACTGAAAGTACTTCCGACATAGCAAGTCAAAACCCAAGAAAATCTAAAGTTATTACTGTTCAATGCTAGGAGTCTAAACAAAAAAAAACTAGAAGCTCTCCATCTTAGAGAATGCTGACCTCTGTGCAGTCACTGACTCGTGGTTTAAAGCAGAGGAAAGCACACTGACAGTACAAGGTTATAATGCCTTTTACACATTTAGACCAGCTACTACACAGACAAGGACTTAAGCAGGAGGTGTCTCGATTTACATAAAAAATATACTTCAAGGCTGGTCAAACAGGACAATGCACTTGAGCTGCTCCATGTTCAAATCACCATAGGCAAAATTCAATACCACTTCGTTGTAAGCTATAAGTCACCCTCTATGACCCAGGAAATCCATACCATGTATATAAACTTATTGAAAACATTAAACATCCAACCCAATACCATATTCATGGGCAACTAATTACTCCACTATTTACTGGGAATCCTATATGACGCCAAACATACAGGCACAGAGATTCCTGGATTCTGTAAATACAAACTCCCTGGACCAGACTGTTAATACACCACCCAGGGCTACAACCATACTGGATCTGGTCTTAACTAATATAGGAGAGTGCTGCACACCATCTAGTTTAATGTCTTCTCTGGTAAGGTCAGACCACAAAATGGTCTCCTTTGAAGTAAAAATAAAACCTGGGCCCCCAGCTAAACCTGACATATTCAGGAACTACTCTAAGACTAACTTCCTGCTATTAAGTGATAACCTGACAAAATTTCAAGACCCCATAAAACTTGAGAACACTGCTGGCTATACAGAACTGTTCCAGAAAACTTATACAACCATGTTAATAGCTGCATAGAGGCAGGCTGTACTCACCAGGAATAAATACAGAACTAAATCGGAAAACAAGCCACCCTGGTGAAATCACAAAATCAATAGGCTGTATAACAGAAGGAAGAAAATTATGGCAAAAATTAAGAGGTGCAGCACCTAGCAGGATAAAAGCGCTGTCAAACTAAACAAGCAACTCAGTGGAAAAAAAAGTTCTACCAAAGCCAAATTTGAGGTAAATTTGGCATCTCCTGCCAAGGACAACAACAATGCATTCTTTACCTATGTCTGCAACCTCAAAGGAAATGCATAATTGTGTGCACAGCTCATTGTAAAGGGAACCACCTATACTGAGCCAGAATATATAGCAAACCTACTGGCTGATAAATTCAGCTCCAACTTTACCCCCCTCTCCCTCATCAACCTTCCCTCAGGTAATAGCAAATATAACTCCCTCTGCTATCAGTAGGGAACAGGTCCTTAATGCACTCTCCAAGGCCAAGAACACTCCATCAATGGGCCCAGACAATATCCCAGAGTATCTTCTAAATAGCATGAAATATGACCTATCTGGCCCTCTGGAATTGCTATTTAACTGTAGCCTCCAAACAGCCTTCAAGCCTCATGAATGGAGAACAGCAATAGTCATCCCTCTGCACAAAAGTGGGCCACTACAGACCCTGGAAACTACAGACCCAACAGTCTCACTAGTCTTATATGCAAAGTTGTGGAAAGAATTATCATGGAAATGATCAATAATTATGTAGTAAACCTCCAGACACTGGATCTAACCCAGTTTGGTTTTGTCGAGAGCAGGTCATGCCTACTCAACCTGGTGGACTTCTTTCAACTCACCAAAGCAATGGATGAAGAAAAAAGGTTCACACTGCCTACCTTGACCTGGCCAAGGCATGTGACAATACACCAGTCAGCCATTGTTGACAAACACAAGAGGTTAGGTACAAACCCGTATGTCACCCGGTGGACAGCCAACTGGCTCACAGACAGGAACCAGGAAGTTAGAATTGGGGAGTCCACCTGTAAAACAGGCCAGTCACAAGTGGAGTCCCTCAGGGATCGGTCCTTGGATCGCTCTCCATTTTGGCATTTACTTCTCTGAAGTCAAGGCCAATGTCAGTGTTCTCTGGCTGACTAAATTTTCAGATGATTCCAAATTAAGAGCTGTCACGGAATCCCACACTGACACAAAAGTTCTCCAGGAAGGGCTGACACAGACAACAGCTGGTGCCAGAGCCATGGACTAATGTTAAATGGCAAGAAATGCATAACAGCATCCTTTGGAAAGTCATCCACCCCTGTAGCTATCACACTAACACACCCTTCAGAGCTGACCCAGTAGTCAGGGACTAAGGGACACACACACACAGACAGTAATCTAGCCTTTGACCATCATGCATCTACAGAAGTGAGGAAATCAATCTATGCTATGCAACTTATAAACAAAGGTATGGCATCTAAGTCCAAGGATGCCATTATTCCACCCAATTTGGCATTCATCAGACCCATCATTGAGTACAATGCCCCCTTTGGTATGCACCTAACCAGGCATATCCAACAACTGGAACGTCCACAGCAGTTCCTCACTAAAAGAATACAGGGCATAAGTAAAATATCCTACGCAGACCACCTCAAGGCCCTATTATCCCTGTATTCTGTCTCCTACAGGCTGTTGAGGGAAGATCTAAGCCTTGCATACAGGGCATTGTCAAACCCCACTCTGATGAATCTCCTGAATATCTACAAAATAAGCAGCATCAGAATTACCCATTCCAAAGACTTAAACCTTGCCTGTGATATGAACAGAACCTGCTGGACAGACAGGTATGTATCCCAGAGACTACCCAGTCTCTGGAAAAGGCTCCCTATCCATGTGAAGAAGAGATCCTCCCTAACTCAATTTAAGTGTAACTTGGACAAATGGATGGGAACAGGAAATTCATCCCTGGTTTGGCACTCCTCTCTCTAATAGACAGAGGCGACCTGTAAATGGTTCATCTCCCACGTCCCTGCCTGTAAAAAATGTTACACTTATCAAGGATACCAAAACATGTCAGAGACTTGGGATGCATGGCTAGGCTTAAGTCCCTTGTTGTCGTTAGCCTAGTAAACAACTATGACTCTATGAACATGTACTAACTTAAAAATCAAAGCATCTCACAGTAGGGGAACATTTCAAGTTACTTCAAACCTTGAAATCACTACATAGCTCCCCCACATTTGTACTTTCAAGTTTGCTACTCCAAGGACTGTAACTACACTTCTCAGAACCTTAACAAGCGCCTGATTACTCATTTTCCATTTTGCATGAATTCCACTTTTGCTGGAAGTGTTTGCAAGAAAGGAGTAAATCTGTTCTGACTGTCCTGTGTTAGCCATCAAGGACTTCGCTCAGAGCTCTTTTGTTAGTGACTGTAATGTTCTCAATTACAGCCTGACAAGGGAGTACTCAGCTGCCTTGGAATTAAAATAATACAATGTGCTTGGTTTTCAAATTAGCTTTTTGTTTTTTCTGCAAGGCTTTCTGGCAGCAGTTTTGGATGTTTTCGATGCTGCCAGAAAGTTCCCCACCAGAGCTGTTTACAACACTACGTGGAAAGAGTGTCCATCTAGGCTGCAAAAACTCCTTATGCTTAAGTCAGTGGATGGTTGTACCACTCGTTTCAGACACCTAAGACATTATATTTCGTACCTCAACACCATCAAACTTTTATAATATGGTGAATCACAGGACCTTAATCCATCATTAACTGCTAAGTAGCATACACTTAACTCTCAGTGCGTCTTTTGCCCGTAAAGAATCTGAAATGCTACTACAGCAGACTTGCAGCATTGCCCACCAGGTTATCTCTTAAGCTGTTGCTCTTGATTTTGCGTTTCTTTTGTTTTTGTTTTAAGAGATGTAATTCCCTTTTGCTCAAAGGCCCTTACCTGAAATGGTTTGGAGGAAATTTCATCCATAGCCAACCGTCCATATTCTGTGAAGAGCTGAAAATATGACAAAATGAGATAAAGTAATTATATTAACTTTAGAACTGTGTGTGTGTGTGTGTGTGTGTGTGTGTGTGTGTGTGTATATATATATATATATATATATATATATATATATATATATATATATATATATATATATATGTATATAAAATACACACACACACACACAGTACAACACCAACTTGACATAAATGCTGACTTCTGCTTTACATATATGAACCACAGCTAAATAAAATAAAATTAAATGACATCTTTAAAAAAACATCAAACATGTTCAACCACTTTAATAGTCCATAAAGTTCATATTCAGTAGCAAGGTGGAAGGGACGAATTAAAGGAGTGACTTACATTTTTAATAGTGTGCCATTGCCAACCATGCTTCAGGAGGAGGAGACCAGTTTACTGAAGTCTGAGTATATCAAAACAAAATTCATAGGGGTGGAAAACGAACTGTTCAGAGGGATTATGGTCAGAATAACCTCACCCAACACAGTTCAGCAGAGTAGAATAACCTCCTTTATTGCAAAGAAAACACGCATGTGGCATGAGAAACTTCATTCTTTTATACTGTAATACTTCTACAGAAAACATTTTGTATCTATGAAGCATAGTCACTGACGAATTAAAACCACACACCTTTGTATTATTCTGCTTACTAAGAATCTGCAAATCACTTATCTGTGCCTTTCTGTATTAGACATAAGTTCCAATCTTCCATGATGGAACTTTCTGCGCTGGCAATACTGACATTGGCAATATCCCTTTTGGCAACAAAAGGAAAATAAAGACAGAGCCAGCCTGTCAGTGTCCACCTTGAAAGAAGATGGATTCCAAAAAGGATAAAACGTTATGTATACACCAAACATTTTTCAAATCTTGCACTTCTCCCTTCACCATCCCCAATTTCATGCTATGAAGCATCACTCAGGTCATATACTTCTTATGACTGGACAATGATAGGTTTTCAGATAGGAAGACACCTTTTCATATCCAATCAGATATTCACTACATGCTGTTTCTTTCTGTCTCTGACATGCACAAATAATTTTGTTGGCAATAAAAGATGCTTATGCTTGGATGAAATAAAAAGACAGTTTGAGTATTTTTTAATTGCAACCCCTGTCTCAAAGAAGTTCTCATAAATCTGTCCAAA